>NC_133770.1:181050028-181116757 GCF_003597395.2 Chelonoidis abingdonii | reverse complement strand
CCTGGGCTGGAACCCGGAGTAGAGGGCGGGCCTGGGTTCCCCCCAAACCTCCCAACTCCTGATCAGACACAGGAGGAGCTGACCCAAACTGTGGGTTCCGCAAGAGGGGAAGATCACTGAGGTGAAAAAAATCCGCCAATAAGCGCAGGACCCACCAAGGTAGAGAAGGAACTTTGTCACAATAATTAGAAATAGCTTGAATTCAGAAAATTATAGACAAGCTTAATGGAGACTTAGAAAAGTAGAATAGGCTATTGTTGTCCTGATGTGTTTGCATTAAGAGAGAAGAATTCAGCATCTCTTCCACTCCAGCACACTCAGACACCTGGCAACCAAAATCAGAACAGCTAAGCACAAGAGGGTTCTCACTATTCCTGATAGCAGAATTTACTGCCCTAAAAGGACATGTTAGCTGGAACAATGTCCCACCCTATGCACACTAGCAAGTTGTTCCACTGAGAGAAAGCAAACATGATATCTAAGGTAATAATTGCTGCAGGTAACCACATTCCCCCAGCACCTAGTAGGCTCCCAGCCTACAAAAGCCACCACTTGGATGTATCACCACCACTTTTTACCCTATGATCCAAGATCCTTCTGACTCTTAGAACTTTAACAAAGCCTTACATAATTTGTAAACCAGTGGGGCTCTTTAAGGATAACTATTATATCTAGCTTTCGGAGGACCTACAATATGTGCTATACCAGTCTTCATCGTACATCTCTTTGCTTCTGTCAATTTTAATCTTAATGTCAGTTTGTAACTTAGGCGTTGTCTACACTGGCAAGTTTCTGCACAGTAAAGTAGCTTTCTGAGGTGTATCTCCCAAGGTGTACACACTGCCAAGCCACTTAGTGCGCAGAAACTGCGCAGTTGCAGTGCTGTAAAAAAACACCCCATGAGAGGCATAGAGCTTTCTGTGCCAGGGCTACAGCGCCACAGTGCCAATGTAGACATCCTGGTCGATTACAGTGCTGTAATTGGCCTCCGAGAGGTGGCCCACAATCCCTGTTCTCACCTCTCTGGTCATCGGTTTGAACTCTACTGCCTTGCCCTCAGGTGACCAACCGTGAGCCCTACCCCTTAAATTCCTTGAGAATTTTGAATTATGATACCTGTGGTCGGATTTCACGATGCATGACAGAAAGGGGCCATAACCAAGACGCATTGCAGTGGATGGTCACAGTGAAGGAACTGTGTAACATCTACCACAAGGCGGGGGAGGTAAACTGTTGCTCTCGTGCTGTACCCATGAGCTGCCACTTCTACAAAGAGCTGGATGCGATACTCAGTAACGACCCCACCTCCACTGTGAAGGCCCCTGTGGATACTTCGGTGGCTCGCGTGTCAGTTGAGAGTGGACTGAACCAGCAGGAGGAAATCTTGGATGAGGATGTGGAGGGGGAGGGCGACCCAGAGGCAGAGGATGACTCGGCGGTCAGAGATGCATGCAGCCAGCTCTTCTCTACCCTGGAGGAGACTAGCCAGTCACAGCTGCCAGAGCTTGGCAAAGCACAAACAGGAGAGCAGGCCCCTGGTAAGTGGCTCTGATTCTGGGAATTGCTGAAGCGAGTTCTTGGGGGAAGGAGGGTTGCAGAAAGCAGGCTTGTGTCTATATGATGCGTGTACCACCACATGCCTAGAATGAGTGGTGGAACAAGATGTTGATTGACTTCCTCACTTCATGGGAATCTACCTCAGAGATCTCCAGGAAACTCTCATGGAGATACTGGGCAATCCACTGCCGCATGTTCTTTGGCAGAGCTGCTTTGTTTCTTTCCCCATTAAGGGTAACTTTCCCGCGCCACTCTGCCATCACCGGGGAGAGGTGGGGGAACCATTGCTGCACACAGGGGAGCCACATAAGGGCCAAGATGGAAGCCGCTGTCTTGGCGAAGACCCTTCCTTGATTCCCTGCTGACTCTCAGCAGTGAGATCTTCCATAATGAATACAGCCTGTGGAAAATGTGGCAACAGTAATGATTATAAGGCTCCCCCTACAGTGCTATCTCTCCCCAAGAGCCACATACCCAGTGTACAATACAGTCCTGGAACACTGATTTCCCCTGCCCCCATGGCTACTCACCATTTTGAGGGTCTTGTGGCTCCTGTGTGCTTGCCTGGGGTCAGCCAGTTAGTGACAGGTATGTGAATAGTGATTGTGTTTTAAATCACTGAATCAGTGGTCTCTATGTTGCAAACAATACTGCTTCTGTAAAATGTTGCATTTTGGCTTCACAGATATGACCTTGGGAGCCCAGCCTCCCTCTTTGTTATCGCCGGCTGAACGGCTGCGCAGAATTCGAAAGTGGCCACGAAAAACTATAAAGAGGACTTTCTGCATGATGTAATGATGCACTCTGCCGCCAAAAAACAAGAATTGAATAGGGTGGTGGTATAGCGAGAAGAGGGACCGAAAGAAAAACGCAGTGCACCAGAACAAAGCCATGGAGAGGCTCTTAAATGCTATGGAACGCAAGCGGACATGATCCAGGCACTACTAGCTCTTCAAACCAAGTAGCTCCATGTCCGCCCTTCCCTCCAGCAGCTGTCACAAAACTCTTTTCCATTAAATACTGCCAACACAGTCTTATCAATCACCTGGCTCCAGTGTGTACCTGCTGCATTCCACTCCTGCCCCATCACAGTCCAGCACTGTGGACTCCTAGTATCCACTGCACTCAACACCTGTCCCTCTGCAGTTTAGCCCTGCTGAAGAACAGTCTCTCCTGCATTGTACTCCAAAGGAGAAGGTCGCATATGATACCTGGACATACACAAATCTTTAGCCATTCCGGGATCCCACCTCCTCCTGGGACTCTCCCTTTCCCTTATCCCCCATAGTGCTGATGTGTCTTTTGTTGTTTGTCTCTTTCCTCTGGTTGTTGTTTTTTAATGAAAGAATTGTTTTGGTTTGAAAACAATCTTTATTCCATTAATTGAAAGCAAACAGAGCCCTGAAAAGCAACAGGCAATTTTCTTAAACTTTCACAGTGCATCGTCTGCACAAGTCAGAATCACCTCCTAGCATTATGAGCACTGAACTCTCGAGCATAGCAACAAATATTACAGGCTTTCAGCATCAAATTGCAGCCTCAAGGCATCCCTGATCCATATGGCCTCATGCTCTAATAGACCTGGTCTCTGGCTGTTCAAATTCAGCCTCCAGGCCCTGAGCCTCAGTGGTCCAGCCCCAAGTGAAGCTTTCACTCTTCCTTTCACAAATATGATGGAGTGTATAAAACGTGGCTATAGGCATAGGAGTATTGTCATCGGCCAGGTCCAGCCTCTCATATAGACAGCACCAGTGGGCCTTTAAACAGCCAGAAGCATACTCAGCAGTCATTCTGCACTTGCTCAGCCTGTTGTTGAACTGCTCCTTGCTGCTCTCAAGGTTCCCTGTGTATGGCTTCGTAAGCCATGGCATTAAGGGGTAGGCAGGGTCTCCCAGGATCACAATGGGCATTTTGACTTCCCCTACAGATCTTCTGGTCCAGGAAGAAAGTCCCTGCTTGCACCTTCCTGAACAGGCCTGTGTTCGAAAAGATTTGTGGTTCACACACCTTTCTGGACCAGCCCGAGTTAATGTCCGTGAAATGCCCACAGTGATCCACAAGTGCCTGGAGAACCATAGAGCAGGGGTCGGCAACCTATGGCATGCAAGCCAATTTTTAATGGCACGCAGCTACCTGCTGGGACTCCGAGTGTCATTAAAAATCCTGCCGACGTGGCAAGCCACGGGGTCCACGGTCCCGGGCCGGAGTGCCGGCCCGAGCGCAGCAAGCCGCTGTCCTCTCCCCCGCCTTCCTCTACAGCCCTGCTGCCGCGCGCTCAGTGCTCTGGGGGCTGGGACTAGGCACTCCCGCGGGGCAGCATTTGGCTCTGTGGGGAGGGAAAGATGCTCCCCGCTCATCCAGAGCCCTGCCACTGCATGCTTAGCGCTCTGAGGGGCAGGACGGAGCAGGGCTGCGCACAGGGGTGGCGGCGGTGGCAGGGCTCCGGATGAGCAAGGAGCCTCATGGTAAAGGGGCCAGTTCCGGGGCTGGGGCCGCGGAGGGGTTTGGGTAAGGGGTAGGGGCAGTCAAGGGCCAGGGAGCAGGTTGGGTTGGATGAGGGGGTATACTGGGGGGTGGTTAGGGAGCAGGGGGGGTTGGATGGGGCATGGGAATCCCGGGGGTCTGTCTGGGAGGTGGATAGGGGTCAGGGCAGTCAGGGGACAGGGAGCAAAGAGGGTCCTCGGGGAGCAGTTAAGGTGTGTGGGGGTCTCTGGAGGGGGTGGTCAGGAGACAAGAAACTGCGGGAATTGGATGAGTTGGGAGTTCTGGGGGGACTGTGGAGAGGGGTTGGGGCAGGCAGGGAGCGGGTTGTATGGGTCCAGAGTTCTGGGGATCCTGTCAGGGTGTGGGGAGCGGTTAGATAGGCATGGGAGTCCAGGGGGTGTGGATAAGGGTTAGGGCAGTCAGGGGATAAGGGGCAGGGAGGCTTAGATAGGGGGTGGGGTCCCAGGAGGGGGTAGTCGGGACAAGGAGCAGGCAGGGTTGGGGTTGGGGTTCGGGGGGGGCAGTCACCGAGCCCTCTGCCCTGAGCCCTGACCCCCCACACACCCTCAGGCCCCTGCCCTGAGCCCTGTACCACCCAGCCCTCTGTTGACTCCTTCACTCCCCCCATGACCCCAGTCCTGACTGGCACCCCCACACATACCCAGCCCCCCTACCCTGACACCTGCACCCCCCTCACATGCCCCCAGCTCTCTGTCCTGACTCTCGCACCCCCACATGCCCCGTGCCCCCCACATCCCATGCACCCGCAATCTCCACCCACCTGACACCCAAACGGGAGCCCCTGACGCCTCACTCACATTCCCCCAGCATCCCTCACCACTTGGAGCTGCTCGGTAAGTGCCCGCCACACCCAACCTCCTGCCCAACCCTGAGCCCTGCTAGCTCCTACAACGACTTTCACCCCAGCCCGCGCTGGCACGCCAACTCAGCTCAGTGCAGAGATGAGGAAGAGAATGGCAGAACCAGGGGAGAAGGTAGTACCCACGTATGTGGCAGGGCCGGGACCCCAGACTGGCACTGGGGCTGTAGCAGGTCTGGCAGCCCAGATCCCGGCTGGCAGAAGCCAGAGGATGGAACCCGTGAGCGGCAGTAGGCTGAACCGCTCAGCCCACACTTGGTTCGTCGGGGTCCCGGCCACCAGCCCACACAGCCTGCTGCCAGTCTGGGGTTCTGGCAGCACACCCCTTCCCAGCTCGGGTCCCGGCCACAGGCTCCACTCAGCCCCGCAGCCTAGGTGAACAGAACCTCAGACCAGCAGCGGGTTGAGTGGTCGGTGCGAAAAGATCAAATTTAATTTAATTTTAAATGAACTTCTTAAACATTTTCGAAACTTTTATTTTACAATATAACACTAGTTTAGTTATATAATATATAGACTTGTAGAGAGAGACCTTCTAAAAAACATTAAAATGTATTACCGGCACGCGAAACCTTAAATTAGAGTGAATAAATGAAGACTCGGCACACCACTTCTGAAAGGTTACCAACCCCTGCCATAGAGAAATACCCCTGGTGATTAATGTACTCACTGGTGAGGTGGTCTCGTACCAGAATTGGAATATGCGTCCCATCTCTCACCTCTCCATAGTTAGGGAAGCCCATTTGTGCAAAGTCATCCACAATGCCATGCACATTGCCCAAAGTCACAGTCTTTCGGAGCAGGATGTGATTAATGGCCCGCATACTTCCATCAACACAAGTCCAACGGTCGACTTTCCCACGCTGAACTGCTTAGCAACTGATCGGTAGCAGTCTGGAGTAGCCAGTTTCCACAGTGCAATCGCCATGCACTTCTCCAATGACAGAGCAGCTCTCATTCTCGTGTCCTTGAGCTCGCCCCAGCCCTGCAGTGCATCATACAGTCCCATGAATGTGGCTTTCCTTATCCGAAAGTTCTGCAGCCACTGCTCGTCATCCCAGACATACATGACTATGTGATCCCACATAGTTTCCCAAGTCCAAAAGCAGTGTTCCACTGTTGTCAGCTTCTCCATGAATGCCACAAGCAATCTCGTGTCATAGCTACTACACATGGCAAGATCAATGTCAAACTCCTCTTGCTTTTGTAGTTTAAGGAATAACTCCACTGCCACTTGTGACGTGTTAGTGAGAGCGAGCAGCATGTTGGTCAACAGAGTGGGATCCATTCCTGCAGACCAAAGAGGCAGAGTGCACAGTACATAAACTGTTGAAAGATGGGCGCCAAATGCAGACGGAAGCACAGGGATTGCTGGGATGTGAAGCAGTACATCACAGGGCATTGGGACAGGACCCAGGATGCCCCGCAATCCCCTCCACCTTCCCACAACTCTTAGTGGCAGAAGAGGAAGAGATGCTCTGTGTGATAACTGCCCAGAGTATACCGCTGCAAGTGCTGCACATGTGAACATGCTATTGTGCAGACAGCTGACAGTGTGAACGCACAACAGCAGATTCCCTTCAGCACTCTCTGAGCGGTGATATAACTGCCGGCAATGTAACTCTGCCAGCGTAGACATATCCTTAGTGTTACTGAAGTATTGCTTTTTGGATGGGAATTGGGAGTGTATTTGTGGAATTCTTTATTAATATTCCTGTGGAGGATTGTGCTGAAAGGAGACAGATTTAAAATTAAACAATTTATTTCATGGAGAATGTTATAACAATACTTGCTAGTCAGAGCAAACTTATTCCCGCTCTCAATAGTTGTTTAATATGTCCACTAAATCTAAAGGAAATGGAACACATTTGGCAGGAAGTCTACCTGTTTTTTAGAAGGGGTTTTTAAAAGTGAATGAAAATTGATGAGGTAGTAGTTATATTTCAGTTTAAAAGTCTTGCGCTGTTTTGAATGTCAGTAATAAGTTCAGGAAGTAACAAACTTGTTCAAATGTAATGTAGTATACTTGTGTCAGTCACTAGTGTATTCATTTTTGCTTACTCAAGGAAATATCTCAGAAATGCCCCCAGCATGGCCTATTGCCTGGAGGATAAATGCTACGTCTCGTATTTGATAGGCACAGACCGAATTGCCTCTATGCTCAACTATTCAGACAAACAGAAAACACCCAAAATAAACTAAGGATCGAAGATCAGGCAACACTGAGTAACATGTTCAAAACCAAAAATGTCTAACATCTATAGGCTTTGGGGAGAAAAAAAAAGGAGAGAAGAGCTCAGATCTATGACAAAAAATTATTTGGAATCAAGCTGTGTAATGATACAATGTAGAAAGTGCCATCACATTAGAAAAATCATCTGTAATGGAATAGACCCATGGCAAAATCCTTTCCCAGGTTTGCAGAGCTATAAGGATTGTCCAGCAAACATCAGGCACAGCACACTGTAGTGAGCAGTGCCATCAGTCAGTGTGTGCAGCAGTGAAAATTCCATGCAGTAACGTGTGCAAAACATTCTCTTTCCTCCTAGTGTTCCAATTCAATGAGAGATGAACTCACTGCTGTGGTCATTGTTAGACGTGCAGTGTTTATAATCCAGTTGATTGGCTGGTGAAATTATTTTTCAGACCAATGTTAGTTAAAAAGAGAAACCATCTGGGTTAATGATCTCTGAATACAAGTTCACAGTGCACACACCTGTGTGGGCAACACCCATGCTGCGTTTTTCAGACTCTTATGTCAGTGACTGACATGTCTGATTCTTTACATCACAGAATTTGACATCTAAGCTCAAAGTTTTGATTTAGTAAAATGATTAATTCAGTGGTGTCCTGTTAGCATTATTCTGATTCAACCCCTCACGTTCATCTATTTTTATAAGACAGGTTTAAGTTTAACCTTAGTCCAACTCTTATACGAGCAGAAAGTACTCTAATTAGTACTACCATCCTTCCCCTCAAAACTTCATTCATGGCAGCACAGCTTTTGTAACTCTGATTAAGTCTTGAAGTTAGACTGACTAAAAATGACACTCCTCAGTATTATTCCTTATATCTCCCACAATTATCCTTACATTCCTAAACATTTCTTCCAACAAGTTGACAATCGCATACGGCAAAATTCTGACAACAGATGCAACTCTATTAACATCGGCTGAGTGAAGAAATTAGGTCACATTTTGTATTACCAAACCACCCACACCCATCAAACTCTCTCTGATGTCACAGTGGTCTGACAGAATGAATACAACTGATGGCCCAGGTCACTGAGCATCACTGTTCAGTATGCTCATCACCACCATGTACATGCCTAACATATCCCTTGTGATATTAGATTCCTATTCTATCATGTTTTGTAGTCATGGAATTTAGATCCTCTTACAGCTCATTCATTGGCTCCAACAAATAAAAATGTTGAGCATCAATAGGTTGAAGAAGCCTAGATAAGAGGACACAGAGGAAATATTTTTCAGATTAAAAATGTCTAAAATATCTATTAGTTTTGAAAGACTGATGGAAATATGCCCAGATATTTCAGCCAACAGCAATGTCCCTGGTTAATGAGCTCTGGGACAATTATACTGGTTAATGAGCTATCATCCAAAGAATTCCTAATGGAGAAGTTCAGCATGTGCACAACTCTAGATACCCAGTGTCTTCCCATCAATAATGGCCTTTAGGTATTTGAAGCATTATCTCCTCCAGGGAAGAGACCATGAACTGAGCACATTCATAGAGGCAGGTGCTCTGACAATAGTCTATAGTGCAAAGCACTATGAAGAAGAATGGATTGTGATTAATACTTCAGCAACTAACAGAATGATACCCCACTGTGCCCACCAATCACTCAGCTATTCCCACTGCCACAACCCTGGTCTGAGTGGCTGGTGGTCCTTTCAATGAATCTGCAAAACATACCTTTTTCTCTTTAATTCTTTTTCTTTCATTATAATATATACGAAAAATAGAAAAACATGGAGGTTTAGCTGTTCTTCATGATTAAATGCAATAGGTACACAGGACCTAAATGTTACATTAATTTTCTAGAAACATATTGCTCCATGCTGTCTTAATCCTTTCTAGTGAATCCTGCTGTTTCCTGCTTTGGGAAGGCATTTCTGTAACCAACTTTTGTGACTCAAGTAATTTTCATTTTTCTCACATACCATTAATATTTCTCCTGCGCCAGGTATCACTAAATACTATAATTAATAAAGCCCAACTATAGTGATTCTGGCAAACTATAACTTAACTATGTTGTTGCAATGGGATTTGGATCTATAAAGAACCTGCTGAAGGTCTTAGTAGAATAGGCCAAATTGCTCAAAATAATAAAGCTGTAGATTTAGAACAAAATCCTACCACAGTAAAACCAAGTCATTGGAAAAAAAACTGTAGTAAACTTAGAGTAATGATCATAGTGTAATTTTACTGAACTTGTTTATGAATATTGATTTACATTGCTTAGCAGAGAAAAAAGTTGGACCATGGGAAAAAAGAGACTGCAGATCATTGGCCTAAATTCAACAACAGAGTTAGCAATTTCTGGACAGGGAACTTAGGGGAGCGGGGAGCTGATGAGGGGCTGCCGGCCCACCCTGGTTCCAAGCCCCCACCAGCTAGCTGCAACGGGCTGCTCTTCCTGCAAACAGTGGACAAAGCAAGCGGCAAACGACGTTAGAAGGGAGCATTGCACAACTTTAAATGAATATGTTCCCTAATTGATCAGCAATGAACAGCAACGAAACAACATTAACCGGGACGACTTTATGTGAAGAGTTACTGTATCTTACCTGGATACATGTTGGCCTGTACATATAAATTTGACATAGGGAAAATGAAGCCTTTTGCCCCACATATATAAATGATGCTCTCTTATTCATACATAGGCCTGGTCTACACTACGTGTTTAAATCAATTTAAAGAGCGTTAAATCGATTTAACGCTGTACCGTCCACACTACAACGCCCTTTATATCGATCTAAAGGGCTCTTTAAATCGATTTCTGTACTCCACCCCGACGAGAGGAGTAGCGCTAATTATGATATTTAACATATCGATTACGGTTTAGATGTGGACGAAATCGTACGTTATTGACCTCGGACGGTACCCACATGCAACCACGACCGATCGGACAGCAATCTGAAACTCGGATGCCCAGCGGGCAGATAAACAGGTATAGCCCCGGCGACTTTTTGATTACATTTCCTGCTGCCAGCGTGGAGCTCGATCCAGCTACGGAGGCGATGCAGTTCCAAAATCAAGTAAGAGCCTCCCAGCATGGAACCGTGACGGGCGAGTATCTAATCTATGCTGTATGGGAGTACAAATCTGCCTTGTATAGAGCTCTGTTACAGAACACGACAATGCCAAAGCGTTTGGAAAAAAAATGCTGCCAGGATACACAGCGCTGCGTGACAAGCGTATACGGGACAGCCAGAGACTCAAATGGACGCTCTGGATGGAGGGGTATGAGGACTCCAGCTATATCCACAAGTCCACAGCCGTCTCTGAAAGTATTTGCATTCTTGCGGAGCTCCCAATGTCTGTAGGTTCAAACACAGTGTCTGGCGTGGTTCAGGGAATAGCTCCTGCCAGGTGTTTCTCCCCGCCAACACACCACGTGACCAAGAAAGGGAAGAAACTCATTTCTTTTTTTTTTTTTTAGTCTCTCTTCAGTTGTCACACCCACTAATGTGGTACTAGAATGCTGCAGTGTAGACCGCGATGCTGCAGCAGTGAAGAGCAGTATCCGCTCCTCTCGCTCCCGGTGGTAGACGGCTAAAATATGACTGATATCACGTCGGTCGGCCATCAAGCCGCTGAGTGCCTCCTGTGTGGCCTCAGGTAAAGGCTGGCCAAGGCGCCTGGGTAAAAGTTAATGAGAATGAACTCCACTTCCCAAGTTTTTCACTCCCAGTTAGATGGTACAGAA
Source organism: Chelonoidis abingdonii (assembly GCF_003597395.2). NCBI lineage: Eukaryota > Metazoa > Chordata > Testudines > Testudinidae > Chelonoidis > Chelonoidis abingdonii. The sequence continues at coordinate 181,105,883 of NC_133770.1, read as the reverse complement.
CAAGACTGGTAAACTGTCTTCATCATCAGCAACTGGGGGCTGAAGGCTCCATCAAGCCGCCCTCTTTCCTGTTAATTGAAAAGATTCCGACTCGCCTGGGAACTGTCATAGCCCGGGAGGGGCTGCCTCCCCCTCATTTTATGCTCACTAACAAGTCTCTGTTTCTTATTCCTGCATTCTTTAAACTTCATGGACACAAATGGGCGCGGGGGGCACTGCCACGGTAGCCCAGCGCAAGGGTTGGGGAGGAGGAAGCAACCCGCGGTAAGGGCGATTGACTCGGCAGGGGCACCCTCTGTGAATACTCCGACTACGGAGCAGCTGTGCTCTGTAACCTAACACTCCGGTCCTCGTATAACTACACTATGCCATTAATCTAGGCAGGCACTTGACATCCCATATTTTGAGAAACCATAAGGGAGGCGATTGACTCAAGTCATCAAAGTTGAGAATACAATCCGCCAAATTTTATGCTTGTGCGATTGCGCCCCCAACAGGCACGATTCAGCCCAGGGGCACTTCAATGATAACGCAGCGGACAGATACAGAGGGGGAGAGATAACCGTCATCTCATTGCCAGTTTTCTCTCAGCAGTAGACGGTATATAGAACGACCGGTACCATCTCCGCTATTCATTGCATAAAGTCAGTGAATGCGCTGTGTAGTGCTTGGAGTATATAGAACACTCTACTGTCCGCGGGCATCCCAGTACACATACTGGTGCCTCGGAAAAAAAAAAGTAATGAAACGGGCTCCATTCGGCTTGCCCGGCCATGCATGGCGTCTGCCAGGCAATCCCACAGGGAAAAACGCAGTGAAAGGATTGTCACTTGATGTTAATATAAAGCGGAGGAGAAGGAAATAGACTGAGAGATGAATCTTACCCCAGAACCACCGAGCGCTTGACAATAATGATTCAACCGCAGAGATTCCAAGCGGGAGACGCGGAAACTATGGATAGCTACGGAAGAGCTACCGAACAACATGACAAAGCTCAGAAAATCGACGTTAGCACCTCAGAAGACACGTGGACGCACAACGCCGAATTACTGTGCCTAGTGTGGCCGCATGAAATCGAATTTATAATATCAGTTTTATAAAACCGATTTTAGCTAATTCGATATTATCCCGTAGTGTAGACGTGGCCATAGTTGCTTGTTTACTCAGGAAAGCAGAAGTAACTGCTTTACAGTGGCATTGGAACAAAAAAATTATAGCTGAAAGCTACTGAACAAAATTGTAAACCCTGGATATGATAGAAACCACTTCAAAACAGTGGGTACTACTGAACCCCCAGCACCCCTGCTTCTTTATTTTTTATTCCCACAGCAGTAAAAATCTTGAGGCTGCAGTATACTTGGAAAGATAGCTGCTGTTTTATGACGACTAATGCATCAATGGAAAATTAAGGGATGAAAATTGCAGAGATTTCTTTCAAAGAATGTTGCAAGGAACTGTAATATATTTTACAACATGCTGAAATGGGCACTCATCTGCTGTGGAATTAACAATTTCATGCAAAATCATGGTCCTCTTTCTTTCCCCACTTAGTGTATGAGTTGTTAATAAAAATGAAATAAAAAATAAAGCACCTCTGACAACTCAAAAACTTAAAGGAATGCAATGTTTTTCACATTAGTTCATGCCCAAAGTAGTAACTCAATTGCTATAATGATGCACATGAAATTGTAAAAAAGGAATTTTAGAAGTCAATATAAATAACATCTAACTCCTCTTAGAGTTCTGCTCTAATATTAAAGTCCTTGCTAGGTTTCAGCGTCTAAAGCAACTTGGTATTATACTCTCCTGTTGTCTTTCAACAAATATGAATACATATGATGTGAACCATGCCCACTGGGGATAAAAATACTGACCTTCTTTGTAAAGCACTTTGAGATCTGCTGATGAAAATCACTATATGAAACCAAGGTATTGTTATTATCTTCTGTCTTGTCTCCAGAATGCCAGTACCTGATTGCTTGGAAGAAAGGAAAAAGGCGGGAAGAACCTGTGATATCCATTATCCAAATGCTAATAAATCCATAACACTAATGAAGTCATTTTCAAAATGCTGAGATGGAAGGGTGTGTAGGAGGAAATCCATGAAAGTAATTAAAATATGCAGAGGCTACCAGCAATATTACTCCATCTTTCTAGCTGTCTGTCTTAGGTTTTTCTACACCATCATCACAATATTTAAGTGTTACAACATTATCTAGATCTTTTAAAGATCTAACCATGCAGATTGAAAGAGTATTTCTTTTTATTTGTTCTAAGTTACTGTTAGACTAACGTCTATTGGCAAGGACAGTAATTTGTACAGTCCTTAGCTGCAATTTAGTAATAAATAATAATAAGCCACTGACTCTTGTTCTTGTACTGTGTAACAAGGGGGGGGGGGCACGTTATTTGCTCAGGTAGGTTTATTTAACTTTCTAGCAGATTTCTGTACTGCAGTATATGCATATCATTCAGTTGGAGATTTTGAAAAACCAGAAGGGTAATTATATTACTCTTGAATATTCAACAAAAATCTGAAGTGTCTTGGAAGCGATGTTGGTCCAAATGGCTACACTATGAAAACAAAAGATCTAGAGGTCTGTCATGGAATGTGGTCTTCATATGTATAAATATGAATAAATATTATACCATTGTTTCACCAGTGCTATAGTTAAGCCTGTGATGGTCATTTCAATTTAAATCCCTCCTTTCAATCACTTGTAATTTTCTCAAACATTTTTCATTTGCCCTGAAATTGTACCTGATCAGTTTCAGGTAAATAGTCCAAAACTGCTGGAGGCAATTAAGATATACAGTTCATTTATCTGATTCCCCTTATGCTCTGAGTTTAAGTGGGTTCCGATAAATATTTCTGGTTTTGTCCTAAGTCTAATACAAATAATTTCTGCTGTGAATTATACATGACCAGTCTCAGGCCATTTAATCTGCAACAGAAGGATCTGTCCCTGTGCAATACTCATTTGCCATAAATATACTGCTGACAACTCATGTCCATTCTCCTTGATTGGAATGGAAGATGCTCATGTCATTTTTTCAGTTATAGTGAAAGATCCCCTCACTCCCATCCAGAAGGTGAAGGTGAAAAACAGGGAAATCAAAGTTATCTTTCTCCTTCTCCCCATGTGCTCCCGAAAATATTTATTTTTAATGGAGGAGTATAGCTGGAGAGTATGCTTATGTTGTGTAAGTGTCCTTCTTTATCAGGAAGTTCTTTGTACTCTCCAAGGTGTAGCTTCATGCATTGAAGATAAAAGTTAATCCCTATTTGTGATTGACAGAAAAATGTGTTTACCAATCTGCTGAATTGAGCTGAGCCTACTCACCCAGAATGCAACACTCCATCTGAATGTACACAGGCTGCTACACAAAGATGAGGAAGACTGCAGGCCATAGTGTAGAACACTGTAGGAAATATTTTCCTCTGAGCTGCAGTTCAACCACGCTTTGCATAAATGGAGGCAGGATAATTGTGTAGGTATGGCACAGCGGTAGGGCTCAGGAAATCTGGGTTCTCTTCTTATCTCTGCTACAGAATTCCTGTGAGGCCACAGGCAAGTCACATATTGCACTTTCCTTAGCTGTAAAATCATAGACTTAGAGAAATGTAGGGCTGGAAGGGACCTCAAGAGGTCATCAAGACCAGCCCATTCTGGTGGGGCAGGACCAAGTAAACCTACCCACCCCGGCAAGTGTTTTTCCAACCTGTTCTTAATAACCTCCAAGGGTGAGAATTACACCAACTTACCCTGGAAGCCTATTCCAGAGCTTAACTATCCTTATAGTTAGAAAGTCTTTCCTAACATCTAACCTAAACCTCCCTTGCTGCAGATTAAGCCCATTACTTCTCATCCTACATCCAGTGAACATGGAGAACAATTGATCAGAGTCCTCTCTATAATGGCCCTTAACTTATTTGATGTATGTTATCAGATGCCGCCTCAGTCTTCTTTTCTCAAAAGTAAACACATTCACTTCTTTCAACCTTTACTAATAGGTCAGGTTTTCTAAATCTTTCATCATTTTTGTTCCTCGTCTCTGGGATCTCTCCAATTTGTTCATATCTTTTCTGAAGTGTGACACTCAAAAATGGACACAGTACTCCAGCTGAGGCCTCACCCCAAGCACTGTGGGACAATTACCTCCTACATCTTACATATAGCACCCATGTTAATACACCCCAGAATATTAGCCTTTTTCAGAGCTGCATCATATTCTTGACTCATATTCTATTTGTGATACACTACAACTCCCAGATCCTTTTCAGCAGTACTACCGCTTAGCCAGTTACTCCCCATTTTTCACTTGTGCATTTGATTTTTCCTTTCTCTAAGTGAAGTACTTTGCACTTGTCTTTATTGAATTTCATCTTGTTGATTTCAGATCACTTGTGAAAGTCAGTTTGAATTCTAATCCTTCCCTCCAGAATTCTTGTACTCCCTCCCAGTTTGGTGTCAACTGAAAATTTTATGAGCATACTCTCCACTCCATTATCCAAGTCATGAATGAAAATATTGACAAGTTCCAGACCCAGGACAGATCCCTGTGTGACCCCACTAAATACACCCTACCAGTTTGACCGAAAACCATTGATAACTATGCTTTGAATACTGACTTTCAACCAACTATATACCCACCATATAGTAATTTCATCTAGACCACATTTCCCTAGTTTGCTTATGAGAATGTTATGTGGGAATGTGTCAACAGCCTTACTTAAATCAAGATATATCATGTTAACTGTTTCCACCCTATCCAGTTGGCCAGTAACGCTGTCAAAGAAGGAAATTAGGTTGGTTTGAGATTATTTGTTATTGACAAATCCATGCTGACTATTCCTCATAACCCTATCATCCCCTCTGTGCTTACAAACTGATTGTTTAATAATTAGTTCCGATATCTTTCCACATATCAAAGTTAGACTGACAGGTCTATAGTTTCCCAGGTCCTCTTTGTTTCCCTTTTTAAAGATAGTTACTATATTTGCCCTTCTCCATTCTCCTGAAGATCTCAAAGATCATTTCAAACAGTCATGAGATTGCTTCAGCAATTTCCTAAAGTACCCTATGCTGAATTTCATCACGCCCTGCCAACTTGAATACATATAACTTACCTAACTATTCTTTAAAATGTTTGTCCCTACGTTTGCTTGTGTTCCTTCTCCTGGTGTTAATTTAATTGTTATAGTATCTGTGCCACCTACCTCTTTAGTGAAGTCTGAAGCAAAATCAGTAATTAAACAACCTTATGGGTTTCATGGAAAATAATAATAATTCTCTCCTTCTACGAGGGAGTGTTTGTAAGGATTTAATCATTCATTGCTTGTCGGCATTCAGAAACCACTGTAAAGAGTCCATAAAATACCCATGAAATTTAAAATAAATATGATATAGTGTTCATTTCCACACACTACCAGGAGTACACATGTTTGTTTCCTAATTACATTTGTTATTGATCTTTAGCAATTTTTTATGCCTTCAAAACAAAACAGAATCTATTGCACCAAGTCTTTACTTTTCTGTTTATTTAGTAATAAATACGGATATTGGTATTAATTACAATTTGATACTATATTCCAGCAATTTGTTATTTTCTTCCAGCATATTGGACAGTTGTGGAAAGTTTCTTGACCCAAGTGATTGCACCTAATTTCAGCAGAAGACAACCATGAGGAACTTCATGATCTAAAAAATAACAAAGGAGTCTCATAAAAAATGGAAACTAGGACCAATCTTACAAAGGATGAATATAGGCAAACAACACAGAAATGGCAGGTGGCAGATTAGAAAGGCAAAGGCACAAATGAGCTCAAAACTAGGTACATGGAATAAAGGAAACAAGACGACTTTTTATCAATACTTAGAAGCAAGAGGAAGACCCAAGGACAGGGTAGGCCCACTGCTCAGTTGAGGAGAGAAACAGTAAACAGGGAACTTGGCAATTGGCAGAGATGCTTAATGACTTCTTGTTTTGGTCTTCACCAAGAGGTCTGAGAGGGATGCCTAATAGTAAATTGCTTAATGGGAAGGGGTAGGTTAGAAGAATAAAAAAAAAGAACAAGTTAAATTACTTAGAGTGAGTTAGATTGCCTTGCAGTCACCAGGGCCTGATGAATTGCATCCTAGATACTCAAGAGCTAGATAGAGGAGGTATCTGCAACCTCTAGCTATTATCTTTGGAAAGTCATAGGAGGCAGGAGAGATTCCAGAAGACTGGAAAAGGGGCAAATAAGTTGCCCATCTATAAAAAAGGTGGGAAAACAACCAGGAAACTATAGACCAGTTCGTTTAACTTCTGTGCCGGGAGATAATGGAGCAAGTAATAAGGGAATCATTGAATAACACCCTTGGAAGTTTGGTAAGGTGATAGGGAATACCAGCATGGATTTCAGAACACATCACGGTCAAACCAATCTGATAGCTTTCTTTGAATAGGCTGAAGAATTCTGTGGCTAAGGGAGAAGTGGTGGATGATATTACCTAGCTTTAGTAAGACATTTGATATTGGTCTCATATATATTCTATCAATAAACTAAGCAAACACACTTTAGATGGGCTACTATTAAGGTGGTGCAATAAACTGGCTGGATTAACATATGTACTCAGAGAGTAGTTATATAATAGTTCCCCAAATCCTGCTGGAAATGTTTATAACAGTGGGGTCACAAGGGTCTGTTTTGGGACCGGCTCTTTCAAATCTTCATTCACGATCTTAGATAACTGACATTAGGAAGTACGCTTTATTAAGTTTGCAGACGGATACAAACTGGGAGGTTGCAACTGGCTTTGGAAGATAGGTCATAATTCAAAATGATCTGGACAAATAGAGAAATGGTCCTGAGTAAAAAGGATTGAAGTTTAATAAAGACAAAGGCAAGTGCTCCACTTAGGAAGAAACAATCAGTTTCAGACACCACTTCATGGGAAGAGACTGTCTTAGGAAAGGAGTCACAGCAGAAAGGATCTAGGGTATAGTGGGACCACAAGCTAAATATGAGTTCAAAAAGAATTTGCAAACGTGATCTGGGATGCATTAACAGGTTGTTGTGAGCAAGACCACAGGAGAAAGCTCATTCTTCCGCTCTACTTGCACTGGTATAGGCCTCAACTGGAGTATTGTGTGCAGTTCTCGGTACTGCATTTCAAGAAAGATGTGAAGAAATTAGAGAGGGTCTAAGAAGAGCAACAGAATGATAAAGGTCTTGAGAACATTGCATGACCTACGAAAGGAAGGCTGAACATGAATTGGGTTTGTTTAGTTTGGAAAAGAGAAGACTGAGAGGGGACATGATAGCAGTTTTCAGGTATCTAAAAGAGTGTCATGAGGAGGAGGGAGAAAACTTGTTCACCTTAGCCTCTAAGGATAGAACAAGAAGCAATGGGCTTAAACTGCAGTAAGGGAGGTTTAGGTTGGACATTAGGAAAAAGTTCCTAACTGTCAGGGTGATTAAACACTGGAATAAACTGCCTAGGGAGGTTGTGGAGTCTCCATCTCTGGAGATATTTAAGAGTAGGTTAGATAAATATCTATCAGGGATAGTCTAGACAGTATTTGGTCCTGCCATGAGGACCTCTCAAGGTCCCTTCCAGTGCTAGAATCTATGAAATGTAAAAGTGTCATCAATACAGTTTTAAGCCAAATTTAAAAGGTAGTGATGGATGAGCTACAGAAACTTTGGAAGCTGATTTCAAATGAATGTAGATGAACAAATCTCAATACACATAACACATAGTCACTGGATGCTTCTGGAAGTATCACTAAGGAAAAATGGAAGGCTCTTCTCTCCAGACCTACATGAACCTCCCCTTTCCCCCCCTTAAAGCTACAAACCAGCAGGCCAAACAGGCTTTCCCTCACCTTTCACACCAGACCTGTACTGAATCTTCTCTTCCTTTCTAAGCCCTCTTGATACCAACACACCAATCTTATCACCTTTCCCTTTCAGAAATAGTGTATCACCTTCCTAGAGCTTGCTGAAACTCAAAGATTTCAGGTTGCCTGAAGTTTCAGTATTTTCTTATTTGTTTTCATTCTCAGTGAGATGGTAATCCTTGAAAATTTTGTTTCAGAAACACTGAAATAAGGTTATCCTGAAAAAAGGTGAAATTGACATTCATTGAACAGGAGCCTGAAACTGAGAGTGTCAATTTCACTTAGTTTCTTCCCAGCTCTCAGGCTGCTAGGCTCCCCGCTTCAGCAAGGGCTCAAGGGGTTGGCAAGAGCCCTTCTCAGAAGCAGGGAGTCTACCAGGCTCTAGAGATCTGGCTCCAGCCATTGCTTTTCCTGTGGAGCAGAACCCTGCTGTGACATTGCGGTCAGGACACCCAGAATTGTGAACCACTATGTTACTATTCTTTGCCTCAGCAACTGAGTTTTGTTGTTGATAAGCTGCATGTCAGTTCCCTGACACACCAGCCTGTCTGCCTTACTAGCAAACTCCTCTGAACTCTAAAGCTTGCCTTACAAGTTGTTATACTGCCCGGTGTGAATCACAGTGAGAGAGCCAATTTCAAGTCAGACTGACAAAAACTGGGTAGATGCTCCCACATTAGTGGTTTGTTCTATAATCAGATTTAACCAAAACCAGCCACAAATATGTGCTCCTGGATCGCTATACTACCTTAACACAGAGCCACAGGCAGTCTCCTTAGACCGTCCAGCCCATATTACCACCCAGACTAACTGGACTTTATGATGAAAGGGATTAAAACCAAAATTCACCACACATTAGGTTCTTCCAGTCCCAAAAGACCAGTCACTTACCCCAGGTCAAAATATAGTTCAGATCTCACCAAAGACAACGCTGTAGTCAATCCTTTAGAAACTAACTAAATGTTTATTAACTAAGAAGAATAAAATTAGTGTTATTAAATTGTTAAAGTAGATAAAATACATTACAGTTGGATCAGAGCATATAGTCCAAAATAATAACAGGGATGTTAAATTTGCTAGTTTTCAACTCAGAGAAACTCATAGCTCAAATAGTTTGGGGACCTCAGTCATTTTGTTCATAATCTCACCTTGTTAGAATTCACCAGTCCAGAGATGCGTAAGAAAGAGGTGGCCAGGAGCCTTTACTCTTCCCTTTTATATCTTGAACCCCTCTGCCCACCCCCAACCCCCCACCCTTCATGGCACGCTCAGAGTTGACTCCTGTCCCCAGAAGCTGAGCCTGGGCAGGGAACGGTGCCAGTGGCAGCCCACTCCCTGCCCAGGCTCAACTTTGGGGGGACAGGAGCTGACTCTGAGCATGCCGGAGGGGCGGAGGGGCTCCAGCTTGTTCAGCCACTGTTCCCAGAAGCTGAGCCAGGGCGGGGGACAACCTGCTGCTGCCAAAGCCAGGCACTCTCTCAGTCAGCCACTGCGCTCACCGAGCAGCGTCCCAGGCAGCGTGGCTGGAAGAGGAGAGGCTCTGGCCCCACCTCTTCCCTTCAGGCTCTGACTCCGCCCCTCCCTCTCCCTGCCCAAGCCAGCTGCTGGGGGCACTTGACCCGGCTGGAGGTGCATTTGGCCCTTTGTGCAGCTCCCATGAGTCGCCCCTTGCAAATCTTTGCTTGCACCCATCTGCGACTTGCCATCTGTGGTGTCTTCACTCTTGTTTACCATTGGTGATCTCTGAAGAGTTAACCTGTGGTCATTCCTCAACCTCACAACATTTTTGAGATACGAAACACATAGCAAAGTTTCATAACTTCCTATAAAATGATGCTCCACGCATTCAAACAGCAGATACTGTAATACTTAGCGGTTTACAACGGTTCCAGTGATATTTCACAGGGCATACTTTGTATAACATTTCACAGTTTTGTAACAATGGTGGCAATATTAGTGAAGACAGTCACCTTCCCCTTTAGTCTGCATCACATAGGTAAAAACTGGTGAACACCAATTCCCTAGTTCCCCAGAGATGTCTCTCTGCAGTGTCCAGTCTCTTTCACTGACACACAGAAACAATCAAGATCGGTGCCTCCAAAGAGAGAGAACACACACAAGCCTGTTGGTTTAGCAGAGGACTCTCACTCCACTTAAATACATAGCACCGAGATGGTTTGTAAATAAAACCAGAATAAGTTTACTAACAAAGAACAGAGATTTGAGGGATTCTAAGCAAGAATAAGAACAACAGGTATGCTCACAAACAAAAAACAAAACAAAACATGCTTTTAGGTGACTAAAACTTAATTTTTCAGGTAGTTACAATCTTTATTTAAGCAGGTTTCTCACTTCCCTCAAGTTCCCAACAGCTCTTGCCTTTCTGGCCAATAGACTCCAGCTTTCGTAGGTTCAAAGGACGCTGTACTCTCTTGGGACTATAGTGATGGATAACTATAAAGTCTTTTTGCTCCCCTTTTATCACTCAAAGTTCATTGTCTCTGCCTCAAGAGCCAGGAAGTCTTCTTGGGGTGCAGATTCTGATCCCTGGGATGACTGTTAAACAGCTATCTCCACGGCTCATTTAGCTTGGCGGCTTAGTTTACCTTATATATAAGGATACAATTTAGTCACAGAGGTCACTGATTCCATGACTTTAACAAACCTCTGTGACTTCTTCAACTTCAGCCCCCACCACAGCGGTAGAGTCAGGGGATGAAGATGAAGCTGTCAGCCCCCATGGTGGCAGGGTCTAGAGCCCCCCACTGCAGTGCTCAGGCTTCAGTTTCCCCTCCCCCAGCAATCAGCAGCCCCCAGCCCATTATTTTCAGTAAAAGTCAGGGACAGATCATGGGCTTCTGTGAATTTTGTGTTTATTGCCCACAACTTGTCCATGACTTTTACTAAAAATAACCATGACAAAATCTTAACCTTACTTATACATAAATGTACTTCCATTGTATTCTGCCAGTGACCAAAGTGCTCAAACAGGTACATGGACATTCCTGTGTCTTGGGCAGACTGGGTTTTATGCTCTGCCTTCCAAATGCATTTTAAGAACGTATTTCCCACACACATCTGTATCTGTCTGTACCCAACTCATACATACATCATGCAGTGATTTTTGGTACCAGCATGTCACCAGTTTACATATGATACGTTACATGATATCTCTGAGATATGTATTATAACAACAGTGCGTTGGGGCAATGAGTGTGTCAGGCCTGATGTGAGTTTCAGTATAGAGGCCCCTCTGCCAGTTGGCCTGAAGAGGTTTTTGAGGTCACAACTGCCTGTTCCAGCCAGGGATCCAGGAGCTGGCATGCTGCCACAGAGGCTAACAGCCCCTAAGGTCCCAGCGCCAACCAGGGATCTCAGTGCTCGTGTCACAGAATGGGGAGTCTGCCAGCCGTCAGTCCTGGCTCAGCTGTGGGTCCGGAGGCTGGAAAGCTTCCTGCCTCAGCCACGGACCATGGAACACCTATGTTTTGGGGCAAGTTTTATTAAATCTGCAATAGTTCAACTAGACAAGGTGGCGAGCCAATATCTTTTATTGGACCAACTACTGTTGGTGAGAGAGACAAGCTTTCAAGCTTACACAGAACTCTTCTGAGAAACACACTCAGAAGGTATGTCTACACTTGAGTAAAAGACTCGCAGCACAGCCACAGCTGGCCCAGCTCCACTGATTTGGGTTCAGGCTGCGAGGCTAAAAATTGCTTCCTAGATGCTCGGGCTTAGGCTGGTGTCCGGGTTCTGTGACCCTCCCCTTCGCGTGGTCCCAGAACCCAGGCTTCAACTTCAGCCACAGCCCAAATGTCTACACTGCAATTGAACAGCCCTGTAGCCTGAGCCTTGCAAGCCTGAGTCAGCTAACACAGGCCAGCCACAGGTGTTTAATTGCAGTGTAGACATACCCAGAGAGTCACAGCTAAACACAAGGTGGAACAGGCTGTTTAGCATAAGTAGTTAATACATATTTAAAGGGACCATTCAAGGTGAAATGGACCATTTACACTTCTCCAGTCCTAGGGGAGAAAGGAAAGTAAGAGGGGAAAGGCAGCTGGGAGATGGGGTTATTAGTTGGTTATAGATTGTTGAAACAAACTATACATCTCTATTTAGTCCATGATTTTTGGTATCTAGCAAAGTTGTCCAATAAAAGAGATTACCTCACCCACCTTTTCTCTCTAGTAGCCTGGGAACCAACAAGGCTACAATAACAAGACTGTACACATAGATTCAACTAAACATTTTGGTCCAGTCAATGAACATGTTCAACCAGCTCTAGACCTGCCAACTCTTTTCTGTCAGGCTCCCTCACCCAGTTCTACTATGCTTCTCCTTTCCAGTTCTGCGACCCCCAACTATGCACCTACACTGATCCTTTCTGTTTTAGGTCTACAATATACACCATTCCCATTCATTTGGCCTCCCCAAATCTTCCTACCTTTCAGGAAAGGATGAAGAGGTTCATCAGCTCTTTAGCTCTTCTGAGCTAGGTTGGAGTTCAGATTGCACTCAGATATGGAGTAGAACTGGGTGAATAAGTGATTTTTTTCAGTTTGTTGTCAGTTGCAAGAAGTCCTCCAAAAACATTCAGGTCAGACTGAAAAACAAAAATAATTTAAACATTTTCAGCAAAATCAAAAGGTAAAATCACTTCAGGTCAAATGAAATGTTCAGCCAAAACTGAACATTTCATTTCGATTTCAAGTTTTTTTCTTTCCCTTACATTTTTTAATTAAAAGAAGTTTCCAAATGAAAAGCCATTTTGAAATGAAAAAAAAAGTTTCATCATGAAAATATTGAAACAAAATATTTTTATTTTTTCAGATTTTTTTTGTTTGGTACAAATGAACAAATTGACAAAACAGACACAAATGTGTGAAATGTTTTGGTGTCACTGAATCTGCATTTTTCAACAAAAAAAATTTCAGTCAAAAAATTTTGCCCAGCTGTACAATGGAACTTCCTGAAGGGCACCATACCATTGCAAAGGATATGACTACAGCCATGTGAGATTTTTTAAGGAGAAACTGGTCTACCTATTGGCTTTTATACTGCTCTCATCCCCACAGCATCAGAGTACCTCAAGGTCCATGCTAAACAACCAGTTTCCATTAGTTCTGATGGACTTACTCTGGATTTTCACTGGGTAACAGAGCCAAATCTAGGCCATAGTCCCTGCCCAGAAGCGCTAACAAATAAACACAGCTGACTTAAAGGTCGAATTTGGAAATTAAACTGATTGATAATGTCTCTTTAAACACTAGGCCATATTTTCAAAGTGATCTCAATTTGGCCTCTCTTTATACATGGCGATTTTACTTACGCAAATCATTGTGAGTTCACATTTTCCCACACAATTATTGCACATAAATGACAAAATGTGCATGCGCAATCCCAGTCTGTGAAAAAACTATGCCGTTTGTGCAAAAAGATAGGTCTTTATATTTGTATAGCCTATCATTTGTGTGCACAAGTGACAGCGTACAGACAATGCAGATGTAATTTTGGAGATCCATCAAAATTTAGTAAATTATCTGGCTAGGTACTCCTTCAAATGTTTATAAATCACTTTAAAATCAGTGTTTCTGTACTTTGTAAAGTCTGAGTACCAGAACTTTAATTTAACTTTACAGTTCTAAATGCATTAGCATTTCCTTGAATTTAAAGTGCTCTATGATACATTTTAAACAAGATACTATATAATCATATAGCTTTTTGTACTATTAAAACTGTAATTTAGTTTCTAATACAGTGAAAGTCAGTATTATAAGGAACACATTTTAAATGCTAAAAAATAGGCTGAGAAAAATGGTTCAAGGATAAAGTGACAAACTGTTAGAAACAAATTAAGCATATATTATACACCACAGAAGCCTAAAAAATAGGCATTTTGCAGCCTATTTTTAATCAAATAATACTGTGATATCTAATTAGCATGAGTAAGCATGGGTTCCTAATTTAATAAACATTACTAGCAAAAATTGTCACCAAATATGTTTTATATGTGCTTTACCCATTCTGTTTTCAGTTCTGCAGTACCCACTTCCAATGCTAACATTAGTAAATATTTTTGTAAGTTTGTAGGAAAAAAAGAGTGTGAATGGTACTGCATTAAATAATCTTCAATAACATCATGATATTAAAAGTAGGTCTTGTGCTCCCTTGCTATGTGTTGTGGCAAATTTTCTTCTTGTGCTGTCTAACCAGTTTCTTGGCTTAATCCATCTGACACTGAATCCAACAGAAGCTGGATCAGACCAAAATTAGCATTTTTATCAACCTATAAATTAACAGTTGCATAAAAGCCAGTCTTCTTGCATTCAGTCTAAAACTACAGTACAAATTATATAAAGATTGCACACTTAGTATGTTGTATCCCACACATTTCTTCTAGAGAGAACAATGTGGTAAATTAAATTGTGTTTACGCTTATTAAGCCTCCCAGTCTCTATCCTTATTTATGCACATCAATTCTTAACCAACACTGTAGATTTTGAAATAACATAAATATTAAGAGTTGACAAACACAATATTGAGTTTAAGGATCAGCCTAACTAGAGTGATGTTATTTTGTGCTTTAACCTGAAAGACAACAAAAGATATCAAATATTTTTCCCTGACTGGCATTGCAGATATTATTGATGACCCAGTTGGAAAACTTTGTTGCTACTTTTATCAGGCCCACTTTTTAATAGATAAGGAAAAAAACTATATTAAATGGATAACTTCTGCAGGCACAGAGTAGATATTTATCTCCTTTAATGTTTAACAGAGACATTATTCCGTATCCTGAGCATGTCATGTTACTCATAGTCTACCAAACAATGGGATTCATTTGCCCTCTTTGAATACTTCAGATATGCCTGTGGTTGAGAAAAATCAACAAACTGGGGCTGTCGATTAATCACAGTTTTAATCGCACTGTTAAACAACAGAATACCAATTGAAATGTTGTAATATTTTGAATGTTTTTCTACATTTTCATATACATTATATTCTAGGTTGTAATTGAAATCAAAGTGTATATTATTTTTGTTTATCATTTTCACAGTGCAAATATTTGTAAACAAAATAAATAGTATTTTTCATTTCACTTCATACAAGTTCTGTAGTACAATCTCTTTGTGTGAAAGTGCAACTTAGATTTTTTTTTGTTACATAACTGCACTCAAAATCAAAACAATGTAAAACTTCAGAGCCTACAAGTCTACTCAGTCCTACTTCTTGTTCAGCCAATCTCTAAGACAAACAAGTTTGTTTACATTTACAGGAGATAATGCTGCCCTCTTCTTATTTACAATGTCACCAGAACCTGAGAACAGGCATTTGCATGGCACTTTTGTAGCTGGCTGTCAAGGCTGAATCCCAACTCTGTCACTCTGAGTACAGAAGGTAGCGGGGGCCCACAAGGATTTTAAAATTAATACTTGCCACTCCAGGTTTGTATTAAACTCACAAGGTTACAGTTTTTCTCTGACCGTGGCTTGGTAAATGCTGCGACCACCCAAATGCAAAAAAACCCCTTTGGACCGAGGAAGGAACACTTGGGAATTATTCCCTGTGAGGTACCCTCAAGCCCTTTCACCGTCCCTCTGGAGAAGAGTTGAGAAAGAAAACAAAGGAAATTAGCTGTGGCTATCAGCTAAATTAAACAACCAAGCACAAACCTCTTAGGACACCAAAAACCCAATCCTGTTTTAAAAAAGGTAAATTTTATTAAAAACAAAAAGGAAAAAAATACATCTGGAACTTAGGCTTTTGTTAGATTTTAAAAGAGCAATTCCAAAAATTAAGCACCCAAAATAGCTTTCTTGGGGGTTCAGCATAAGGGTTACAAGCAAACAGAAGCATATGGGGTTAGCACAGAGGAAATCCACAAGCCAAAATAAGAAATAAACCTGATTGTATCTAACTAAACATTCCGTATCCAAATAATTTCTTCTAAGTATGGAAGATACTTTTTCATACCTGGATCAAACCTTATACTGCATTCCTGCTTATAGCATTGCTGCTCTCTGTCCCTGCAGCCCAGAGAACAACAGGCAAAGGAAAAGTTTCTTTCCCCATTTTAAAAAGTTCTACCTTCCCATTGGTTCTTTTGGTCAGGTGCCCACTTCTTTTCTTTTACCTGTGGGCTTGTTAACCCTTTACAAGTAAAGCAAGCAGAGCACAGACACCAAGAGAGATTTTACAGTTAACTGGCTGGCTGGGTGTCCATAAGGGAGCTACCATCCACGTCAGTTATAACACTGGCATTGCAAGGTATTTACATGCCAGATATGCTAAACATTTGTATACCCCTTCATGCTTCAGCCACCATGCCAGAGAACATGCTTCCATGCTGATGACATTTGTTAAAAAAAAATTAATGTGTTAATTCAATTTGTGACTGAACTCCTTGGGTGGGGGGGAACTGCACATCCCCTGCTCTGTTTTACCCACATTCTGCCATATATATCATGTTATACTAGTCTCAGATGATGACCCAGCACGTTGTTCATTTTGAGAACACTTTCACTGCAGATTTCACAAAACGCAAAGAAGGTATCAATGTGAGATTTCTAAAGATAGCTACAGCACTCAACTCAAGGTTTAAGAATCTGAAGTGCCTTCCAAAATCTGAGGGACAAGGTGTGGAGCTTCCTTTCAGAAGTCTTAAAAGAGCAACACTCTGATGCAGAAATTACAGAACCCAAACCATCAAAAAAGAATATCAACCTTCTGCTGGTGGCATCTAACTCAGATAATGAAAATGAAAATGCGTCGCTCCGCACTGCTTCAGATTGTTATTGAACAGAACCCATCAACAGCATAGAACTATGTCCATGGGAGCCGCGATCGGCCGAACCTGCCGACGCAGCAGATAAACAAACTGGCTTGGCCCGCCAGGGTGCTTACTCTGGCGAGCTGCGTGCCAGAGGTTGCCGACCCCTGCTCTGTCCTAATCCTAGTGGACCAAAATTCACATCACTAATGCCGCCTTCTCCATTGGCACCCTTGCTAGCAATTTCAGCAGGGAGACCAAGAAACGAATATGCACAGAGACTGAGCTACCCACTTATCTCTTGAGTTGGCATTTCGAAGCCAGGAATGAGGCACACTGGTTGACAGTGTGGGAACTTGCAGAGCTTTAATGCTTCCACTGCCGCTGCTTGTGCTGTACAATATCCATTTTATGGATAAAAAGAGAACTTTGCTCTCCAGAGGTGTGAATACAGTGACTTTCATAAACCCTAACTTCATTTTAAAAAACTATAAGAGAAAATGTAATTTGCTTTCTGGCTTTATCAGTACTCTATATCTGTGTTCATACTGCAGACAGCAAAAACATCTGTGAGATCAATAACAAACATCCTACTTGTGGTTCATATTTAGCCTCCATTTAAAGAGAATGTCGTCCAGCATATGCTTATTTTACCTTACAATTTCCAGTTTGGGTGAAATGTTAGAGTGAAAAAATAGCATGTTCCTAAAAGACAGACAGGGCAACGAAGGTTTGTTCTTATATGACAATGAACAAGCAGTCTAATTTGTACATTTTGATCTAAAATCTACATTAAAAGAATGTTATGATGGCAAAATCAAACACTCAAAAGTTAGGAAATACCAGAATTTAGTTTGCCTGTGCATCCCTCCTCATCCCAATCTCCCTGTTCTGCACCAGGCTCCTAGTTCCAACCCGAGCCTCCTGGCCTAACCAGTCCCAGTCTCCAGCCTCATCAAGGCTTCTCATCCCAGCCCAGCCACTCCCAGTTTTTCCCCCACAGCCTGCTCCACCAGCTCCTAGACTACCCCCCACAGCTTTCTTCTCCCAGTCTGTCACTCATCCTAGGTCTGGCTCTTGTCCCATCTGCAAGTGAGTGAGAGTTTCCTCTTCCATGCTGCATGAGTGGCAAAGGCGGGAGAATTGAGAGCATATGTCAGTCTCCTTGCTCAGCACATGCACCTCCTGGATAAAGCATGATCAATAAAGATTAAATCTTTGGAGTCTTATAGTACAAAGTGTGAGGCAACCATAACAGGGGGTGGGAGGGTGGGACGGCACTACCAGTTCCACATAAAATACGCATTGATTTATTAGACTTGTTTGATTCAAAGGGGAAAAAAAGCCTTTAAAATAACATTTTAAATATAAAATATTAGAAAAATATTTTCCAAGCACTACAGCAGTTAGCTACATAATTTCTAAAACCAAATTAATTTCACAAATTTGAAAATGTACACCTCATCTCTTTCTCAAATCAGTTTGTTATTGTAGATTGACAGCTCAGAGACATATTCCATGCAACACTGCAGCAACTAGTAAACAAGTAAACAAAAGCCTCTATACTATTACTATATCACTTTAATAACAGTTACGGTTGAGTCAGGTCATACAGCATCCACCCAATATCTGAAAAGCATAGAAATAAGTAAAGGGAAAAGACTTGTATGCTCTCTTCCACTTTCATATCACCTACAACGCTTTTAATAGTGTTCTTCAATCCTCCATAAGGCTTTTGCTTCCATCTCCAGCAATACATATCCCAATTTCATCAATCGTCCAGTTTGTTGCAAATCCTTAACAGTTCTCATATGCTTAAATTAATTATATCAGATCAGCACGTTTGTTAGACATTCCATGCATTTGGGAAGTTCTTCTGTTTTAACACTGCTGAAGTCACTGAACCTTCCCCGAGGCTACAAGGGTATTTAGCCAGAGTCCACCTCTCTCTTATTGTGAATTCATCTTGGTGCCCAACCTTGCAATTATGGCTAAAAGGTCATAAAATACTCTATAGACAAAGAATGCCTACATATAACTGATATTTGAGCAATCAGCACACAAGAGGTAACAATGTGGACAAGCACAGATCCTTGAGTGTTTCAGGTTTCTTCCAAAGCGGTTACCAAAAAAAAAAAAGAGAGAGACAATCGCATTAAAAGTTGCCAAATGGGGGGATTTTGTAACTCTTATTAGTCTCGCTCCATCTTTTCATTTTTCATTAAATTTGTTCTAAAAAAACTGATTGTTCTGGTTGTAGTAAGCCTAGCCTGCAAGGTTTTGTGCAGCTTTGAATCCCAAAGAGGATAAACAACTACGGTTAAAGAGAAATGAAGATGTTAAATCAGATGCCTGATCTTTGTTTCTTGAATGTTGCATAGCTTTCTATGGCAAAGGAGAAGACTAGGTGATCCTCTGTAAAACAATTACTAATAAACACTGTTTAAACACAAATTCAGTAATAACTTTATATGTATATTTGCTATTCACGTATTTTGTAATTCCCTGCTCTTTACCATGTTACCAACTCTCTTAAGGTTATCACAAGTCTTGTGATTTTGGGAGTTTGCTGGAATTATCTTAACTGGGAATCTCACCTTTCATTAAAATAAATAAACTCTCATGCTTGCAGAGAAAAGCTTGAAAAAGTAAATCCTAAATGCTCCAACACCAGCAAACAAATAAAAAAAATCCAGAATTTATTATTTTTAAATCTCATGATTTTCAAGTCAATTTTAGTTTTGGGGTTTTTTTTTGAATGCCTAGGGTTACGAATGCTGTCTTCATGAAACTTTTAGGACTCTCTCCTGTGAAGCATTAATAACTTTGGGGACAGCATTAATTAAAACATTTTATTTAACATGAACAACATCCAAATTACCTTGTATTCTCCTTAACTCCCTGGTTCCTAATAATCTATGCCCAAAACAGGTTTGCCTTATATCAACTTTTTTTTCCCCCTTCATGCTTTCTGGAGCTAATCCTTTAAATTTGGCATAGCTCAACAACTTCAGCCTGAAAGTAGCTACAGGTGAGTCACATCATACACGCATTTAACTTACGCAAATTCAACTATACACACTCGGCAAAAAAAAGAAAAACAAAAAGGTACCTGTAAATATTGCTGGCAATTCCACCCACCATTCCACTCAATGAGCATATGCCCCGGAGTGAGCGTGAGATGGGAGACGTGAATCTGCTGTTCCCTCAGTCAGTCTCAGTTCCCGCGTGCCTCTCATAGTATGAACATCTCGCCACGCTCAGTGTGATTCTAGTTTAAAGATACATATTTTTCATACAACGTGGCCCCTAAATGCAAACCAACTACTTCATCTGGTGCTCAACCGAAGAAACTGCAATCTGTTCCAACGCTGGAGGAAAAACTGGCTGTGTTGGACTTATTGAGAGACAGTATGTCGGTCTCCAATATGGCACGTAAATATGGCCGCAACGAACCTGGCATCCGTGCCATCAAGATTCGAGACAGAGAAATTCATCAAGCCATGGCATCAAGTGCTCCAATAACTGCTAAGGTGACAAGCCAGGTACGTGATAAGACTTTAGTGAAGACTGAAAAGGCATCAAACTTATGGCTGGAAGACATGAACAGTAAACATGTGCCTATCGATGGCAACACGTTGTGAGAAAAGGCTCTTAGCCTCTACGTGCTGTTCAAACCTCCCGCCAAAGAGGGACAGCCTTCTGATGAGAAGGAATTCAAAGCCAGCCAACGTTGGTGTCATGGCATAATTCCCCAATCTGAACCTTAGAGTCCAAAAGATGGGGTACCAGCATGAATTCCTCTAAGCTTAATTACCAGTTTAGATCTGATAGGCTGCCACCACCAAAAAGTGGGGACCCCAAGACACAAATTCCTTGAGTCTCACAACAAAGGGGAATAAACCATTTCCCTTCCCCTTCCTTTCTTCCTCCCAGCTCTTTCCCGCCCTGGGTACACTAGGAGATCACCGTGATTCAAACTCCTTGAATCACTAACGGAGAGGATGTATCCCCTCCTCTTTCCTCACCCAGAAGGCAATACAGATTCAAGCTCCGTGAATCTAAAACAAAGAGGAAATTCACTTTCCCCTCTCCTCTCTTTCTCTCCACCTGTTCCCTGGTGAGTAAAGCTCAGTTCCTTTGAGCTTAAAAGGGAAAATTACTAAGGTCTTTAAAAAGAAAAGTCTTTAATAAAAGAAATAAAAAGTAAAATATTATCTCTGTAAATTAAGATGGAATATTAAGGGTCTTTCAGCTATAGAACTAGAGAGAAAACCTCCCCCACAGCACAAATGCAATTAAAATACTTCCAGCAAACTACACATTTGCAAATAAAAACAATAAAAAGACTAGCGTTTTATCTGAGTACTTACTAAAATTAGAACAGAAGGAAGTTTTTTCAGAAAGATTGGAGGATCTGCTTACATGTGGTCCCTCTCAGAACCCAGAGAGAAACGGACAAGAACAAAGAATCAAACAAAGGCTTCTCTCCAGCCAGATTTGAAAGTATCTTGTCTCCTGATTGGCCTCTGGTCAGGTATTCAGGTTCACTGTTGTCAGTCACCCTTAGAGGTAAAAAAGACATTAAGCCTTAACTATCCTTTTATGACACGCCCCAAATCGAGACAGTGGGGAACGTCACTGGCGGTGGATTCTCTCTAGAACTTTAGAAAAACAGATTAATGACAACACATGCACCTTTCATATACTACTAGTATGGAAAACTACAGACTTTCTACTTTTCAAGGACAATTTTTAACCCAGTTGGATTCTGGAAACTTTCACAGGAGAAGTGCATCAGCTACTTTGTTGAAGCTCCTGAAATGTTTGAATTTAAAAATCAAAATCTGGAGAGCTAAACTCCATTGAAGCAGTTTTTTGTTGTTTCTTGGCCAGTATGAAGCACTTTAGCGCAGCATGGTCGGTTAGTAGCTGGAAATGCGTTCCCAAGTATGGGTGTAGCTTTTCAGGGCGTATACAATGGGGTAGCATTCTTTTAGACTGACCAGTGGCTTTCCTCAGACGGTTTCTTGCTGGAGGATGACAAGGATGGACATGTGTGATCCGGTTTCCTGCATGAGAACTGCTTCCCACGACCACACTCAGATGCATCTGTGGTCACTAGAATGGCTTGCCAATCTCGGGGCCTTAGACAGGGTCAGATATGAGCGTCGCTTAAGCTGATAAAGGCTTCTGACACTCATTAATCACTTAACTGGCATTGGCTGGTCTTTTTGGTCAGGTGGTCGTGGGGCAGCGATTTGGCTGTAGTGTGGTACAAATCCCTGTAATCCGGCCAAGCTAAGAAAGGATTACCTGTTTCTTGATTTGGGACCCACGATTTGGATAGATCCATTGGCCTGTAGGGGGTTATGGTTCTCGACCACCGGGTGTCCAGGTTAAAGTATGTTTTGGCCTATTTGAAACTTTTGGCCTTAACAGTTAGTCCTGCCTGCCTGATGCATTCAAGACTTTTCCAGGTGTTTGGCCATGAATCACAAAAAAGGCAAATCATCGAGGTAGGCATGCATATTCTCCCAATCCTGCTAGTAGACCATCTACCAGCCTTTGGAGGTGGGGTGATTTCGCAGCCCGAAAGGAAGCATATTAAATTCATACACCTGCATGGGTGATGATATGCTGACTCTTTTGGCAGGTTATCTAGCGTACTGCCAGTACCCTCTTGGTTAAGTCTATTGTAGAGATGAACTGGGCACGTCCAACTTCTCCAATAGCTCATCGTGCGTGGCACTGGATAGTTGTCTGGACAATTAGATTTAGCTTACGGAGTCCATGCAAAGCATATTTCCCCATCTGGTTTGGGTCAGAACCACTGAGAGTCGTGCACTGGTAGATGAGCGATTTACCCATCTGTAGCATGTTTGGATCTCCGTTCTATAGCAGCTTGGGCATGGAGAGACATCCAGCGGGTGGTGTTCTAATTGGGTGAGCATTACTGTGTCAATGGATGGTATGCCCGTTAGCTCGTCCTGGGGGGCTGAGAACAGTGGGACGAAGCTAGCTAGCAGCTACTCTTGATTTGTTGCGGCTGCAGACGTTCCAGGGTGTGTGGAGAGGTTCACCTCTTCCACGCCATTGTCACTTTTCCTTCATGGTAAACCTAGACAGGCCATCGCGTTCCCTCTCTGATGCTGAAAACTGAAAAACTATAAGTCTCTGGAATAAAGGGCTTGAGAAATTAATGGTACAATCTGGGTTTAGGGAGGATTGGGAATGCTATGAGGTAGTTAACAGCCCAGGCGCTCTTGGCCCGTGAATGGCCTTCCCCTGATGCTTATCTATAGGCCTGTTGCGCCTTCAAGTCCATAACCTGGTTCTACTTAAGGAACGTCTCTGGTATGTCTATCTACCAGGCCTTTTGCTCTTTTGAATTGCTCTTTAGGTTCTCTTTTAGCAGGCCTAAAGAGTGTTGAGGGTGCTTTGTTAGGTTGGCTTACAAAGTCCAGAATGTTAGTTCTGAAGAAGGCTAACCTCCCATTGCTGTTCAAACTGTAATGGCTAAACTCATGACCATACCAAGTTCAAAACAGTAGAACCTAAACTGGGATGTGGTACAAGCCCTATAGGCAAACAGCAACTGCTGCAACACTAGTCCCTTATTGGAGGTGTTCCAAGTTCCATATATTTTTCACCAGCCATTGTTTGTAGTAAGGGGTCAACCAAGTGATCCCCCATGGCTCTTCCACAGTTCTTTCATGTTCCTGCAGGAAGTTAGTCTGAATCTGTAAGGATGTGGAGGGCCAACCTACTGGGTAAATGTTATTAGGGCGCCACACAGTTTTAGCCTGGTTTGCTAGAGCTGCTGTTCTGGCCATCGGGTAGCAAAGTCCCGAAAGTCAGTATTACTGCTTTCCTCTGGGAGTCTTTTTTGGGAAAGGACCCAGAATATCCACAGCTACTCGCTGAATGGGACTCTAATTATGGGAGTGGTGGAGAGGGCCTTGAGCCTGGTTTGGGGCTTTCTCACTTTTTGGCACACTAACAAGACCGGACATACTGGAACGTTCTTGCCATCCCTCCAATGAAGGATCTGCAACCTGTCTTTGGTTGTGTTTCTCAGCATGACCACTGGGATGATCATGGGCTAAGCTTAAGAGTTCCCGGTACTTAGTTGGAAAACCAACTGTTATTGCGGGTGCCAGTTCTTCTGGTGTCCCAGAAGAGTCTCTTGTATAAAATCCTTGCTAATTAAAAGAGGGATTGGTTAGAAGAGTCTGAGAGGTGGTGGGGTGCTCGTGCTGCCGCCAGGCTTTTCTGACTGGCTGTATCTGCTCTGCTAGTCTGGAACGTGTTCCCTTTGGGCTGGAGAACACTAGATTTTCTTGGACTGTGGATTTTGGGTTGGTGCATCTGAAGCGATGTAGGTGATGGGGGGTTGTTTTGCTGTGTGGTGACCGTCTCAGTGGTTGACGGTGTATGTTCAGGCTCTGACGTGAGCCTTTTTGGGTATAGGTTGTTTGTGCTATTGCAGTTCAGGCCGCTGGCCCCGTCTGGCTTGGGATATGTAGATCGGTTTGCAATTGCTCGGCGCTGGTGCATGGTTGCTTTTCCGTTTCGGGTCTGGGACTGGAGACATTAGTCGTGTTTAGATCGTGTGACAGGACCGGGTCACTACGTCTGTCTGGGTCTGGTAACTACAGGCGGGCCCTGTGGCAGCTCAGGAAACAGGGATAGGGGTGTGGCGCCTTGCCTGGCTGTTGCAATGTAACTTCACTTTCTGGCCACTTCACCAGGTGGCTCCAGTCTCCCGAGTATATGGGATAGAAAATGCGGCATGACTGCAAAAGTCCACATTCCTGACCAGCCTTTGTACTGGACAGGCAGTTCAGCTGTAGGCAAGTCTACAGCTTGTGACATGAAGGGGTAAATTGTCATTTGGGCCTTTGGGTTGATGAATTTGGGGTCCACCAAGGATTGTTGGATAGCTGACACTTGTGCCCCCGTGTCTCTCCATGCGGTAACCTTCTTTCCGCCCACTCTCAAAATTTCCCTTCACTCCAAGGGTATTTGAGAAGTATCTGGGACGCGCTGTTCAAACCTCCCGCCAAAGAGGGACAGCCTTCTGATGAGAAGGAATTCAAAGCCAGCCAACGTTGGCTTAACAGTTTTAGAAACCGCTTCAACCTCAAAAAAGTGCAGACTACTGGTGAAGCTGCATCTGACAACGAAGAGGCAGCAAAAGCCTACCCCAAACAATTAAAGAAAATCATAGAAGAAAAGGGCTATCTTCCAGAACAAGTTTTTAATGCTGACGAGACTGGGCTCTTCTGGAAAAAAATGCCCACCCGCACTTACATTTCAAAATCAGAAAGACAAGCCCCTGGCTTCAAGGCAGCTACAGACCGTGTGACTGTGTTGTTTTGTGGCAATGCGGCTGAGCATTTAGTAAAGCTGGGCTTGCTCTACAGGGCTGAAAATCCCCGTGCCCTAAAAGGCAAGAACAAAAATCTCCTGCCCGTGTTCTGGCAATCAAATAAATAGCGTGGGTGATGGCAGTATTATTTCTGGATTGGTTCCACAAGTGTTTCATTCCGGAGGTCAAGCGGTACTTCAAAGAGAAAGGACTTGACTTTAAAGTGTTGCTGATCATAGACAACGCTCCTGGACACCCTGCAACACTCCAGTTTACACATAACAATGTTGAAGTCGTCTTTCTCCCCCCCAATACCACCTCCATCCTCCAACCTCTCGACCAAGGTGTGATTCGCTGTTTCAAGGCCACACACACAAGACTTATGTTCTCACGGATACGTAGCGCTATGGATGCTGATCCCAATCTTAATGTGATGGAGTGTTGAAAGTCCTTCAACATTGCCGATTGCATCACTTATATTAAACAGACAATGGATGCAATCAAGCCTGAAACAGTCAATGCATGTTGGTGAAACCTATGGAAAGAATGTGTGAATGATTTTAAGGGTTTCCCGACCATTGACAAAGAAGTGAGATGCATTGTTCAGGTGGCCAGGCAAGTGGGTGGTGATGGCTTCGTCGACATCCTTGAGGAAGAAATTGAAGAATTAATTGAGAGCCATAGAGAAACATTGACTAACGAAGAGTTAGAGGAACTAATAAAATCGTCTACAGAAGACGAAGATGATGACGATGAACAGGAAGAGTCAGCAAGTTGGAATCTTCTTAAATTTGCTGAAGTGTTCCAAGCAGCGAAACACTTGAATGATTTAATTTCTGAATACAATCCCTCTCTGGAATGAGGCCTCAAAATCACACATAGTATTATGGACGATTAGAGACGGTATCAAGAAATGTTTGAACAGCTCAAGAGACAACAGCGACAGTTGCCGATCACCATGTTTTTCAAGGAAAAACAACCAGCAGCAGATGAGCCTATGCAATCAACTTCTCGAGCTGAACCAGAGCCACCACTTCATCTACGACTAGCTTTCCATCACCCAAGCTCTCCGTCACCTCTGTCTCCTGGATCGACATCAAGCCCTGATGACTCCCTGTAATTACCGCCTGTAATTAAAAATACAGTACAGTAAAATTATATTTTGCATATGCACTCTTTATTATATACTGTACATTACTGTATACATCATTTATATATTATTGTACAGGGTTGTATATTGTACACAAAACCATGTACAGTACACTGTATTTTATGGGCGATTTAAGGGATTTTCAAGGGTAATTTTGACTATACACGATTTTTGCCTCACGCGCTGACTTTAGAACCTAACCCCCGTGTAAGATGGAACTCCACTGTATTGCGTGTAACTAGCAACATCTCTTTCTTTCAGCCAGTAAAAACCAGCCTTGTTTGTTTTTAAGATAAAATAGCACATTGTCACAGACCTCCTGCAGAATCCCATCTTGATATGTATTATTATTTACTTCGTGTATTAATTTTAAAGTAATTCTATCTAATCCATATTTCCCGGTGACAGTGTTTCTAGCTATTTTGTTTTGCCTTTTTGTGACTAAGGTCATTCTTCTAAGCAGGTATTTATTTGTTGTTTTGTTTGTTTCAGGATGCTGTAGCCTCAAATGTATGTGCTCATTTGTTTGCCTTTTTGGTACCTTCATTAAACTGCTTTTCAAAGTTTTTGTTGCTTTATTGTTTTTTGTTTCATATAATAGCAGAGACGTCTAATGCTCTCTGAACAGCTAATTACATCTTGTGACTTTTGTAAAAACAGCCTCATGTTGGTGATCTATTATCTGTAACAGAATCGTCTGCCTCTCTTCAATGTATTCAAATCTCAAGGGGAAAAAAAAATCTTGTTAATAATAACAAAATACTGCTTCAACTTTCCTGAAAAACAGCTGAGCCTGTAGCAGTTCGGTAGTAAGTAACTTAACATTTTCTCTCATCCTCACCTTCAAAGCTCTGTAGAAGTCTCAGAGTTATTATTTATTTCCGGTGCCATCCACAGCATATTTACACACAGTACGACAAGACCCAGTCTCACCATCAGGAGCTCACAGTTTAAAGCCAGACAAATAGAGGAAAAGGGGCACAAGATGAGATCACTGTGTTGACTAGCTGTTTTAGTGATACATGATGTTATGTTAACACAACTTTTCAATCAGGAGATATAATCTATTCCCTATTAGCTTTAAAAAGCCACAGCTGAGGCTTCTTTCCTCCTCCAACAACACCTCTCAGCTAAAGAGCCTGGCTGTTTTGACTTTTTTTTCTTTGTTCTTGTAGCCGTGTTGGTCTCGGGACATGAGAGAGACAAGGTGGATGAGATAATATCTTTTATTGGGTTAATGTCTGTTGGTGACCTGAAGAGCTTCAGGGAGCTTGAAAGCTTGTCTTGGACTAGTAAGAAGATGGTCCAATAAAAGATATTACCTCACCCATCTTTTCTTTCTAGGAAAAGTAGCTAAATTCAAGTAGGTCTTAGCTAAAGTGCTAGCAAAATCTAAGCTTAAACTAGACATTTTTTCTACCATAGATGCAGGGTTAACACCTGCTTAAGTTGTATGCTAGAACTGATCTGAAGATGTTACTCTGCACCTATGCTAGGGGTATGTCTTTGCCAGAAAAGGGAGGCTTTACCATAGCTATAGTCAAATACTAGTCTACAGAAGGAAACACGGATGTAATGGTAGTTTTACAGCAGACTTTCTATTTCAAGGGCTCTAAAACTGGGGGGTGGGACCCCACAGGGGGTCGCAAGGTTATTGCATAGGGGGTCACAAGCTATCAGTCTCCACCCCAAACCCCGCTTTACCTCCAGCATTTATAATGGAGTTAAATATATAAACAAGTATTTTTAATTTATAAAGGGGGGGGTCACACTCAGAGGCTTGCTATGTGAAAGGGGTCACCAGTTCAAAACTTTGAGAACCACTGCTCTATTTTATGGACTAACTGGGGATCAATAAATTCATAAAAGTGAAAATTACAGTAGGTACAGGGCAGAATTTGCAGCATTGCATAATTTTCATCCTGCACACCACTGTGAAGCAATTTCTGATGCACTGAAGGAATCAGAAGGTAAAGGGTTGTCAACGTGTTCCTCATCATTACTTTTATTATGGGATATTCCCCCTCCTGCAGTTTGGAAAAATGGTTCATATAGTTGGTGGTTTGTAAGACTGGTGTTTGTAAACTCAGTACCTAAATGGGTGCAATAAACCCTAGGCCTCCCCATCATATATATTCACCTTAACTCGCTACACTAAATTGAACCTATGCTGGGATTATACAAAGAGGTGGATCTCAATTGAAAAACAAAAACAAGCAAACCACTCCTTGCCTCTCTAGTCCAGACAAAGCTGGAGGGAGCTGCATGTGGAGGCACAGCAAGAGCAAGGGTCTGAGGATCCTGCACAGATAGGGTGACCAGATTTGATAGGTCCAGTCCCGATATTTGGGACTTTATGTTATATAGGTGCCTATTACCCTACTCGTCCCAATTTTTCACATTTGCTGTCTGGTCACTCTATGCACAGATAACCCCAGGTGTGAAGCAGCCAGCAACCTAGCTGTGCATCTAGCTACAATGCAAGGGCACTCCCGTGTGTGTGTGTGTGTGTGTGTGTGTGTGTGTCCGTGTCCTCACCTGGTGGGTGTTCCTATATGGGGTTCCCCCATTTGTGGGGTCACCTCTCCAGGGAGTTCCTATCTGGGGGTCCCTCCAGGTGTAAGGGTCTCCTCTTCTTGAGGGTGTTCCTATACAGGGTGTCCTGGGTGGGGCTGCCTCTCTTAGGTGGGGTGTCCCTATATTGGGTGAGGGGTCTCCTCTTCTGGAGGGGTTCCTAGATGGGGTCCCCTGTACGTGTGCGGTAGGCTTCTGTTCTGCGGGGTTCCCTACCCTGGGATCTCCTCTCCTGGGGGGTTCCTCTATGGGGGCTCCCCTGTGCGTGGGTCTCCTCTGCCGGAGGATCCCCCGACTCCCCCTGGAAGCGGGCGGGGGTCCCCTCCCGCGCCGGCTGGGGCAGGGACAACGACACGGGGCCCATGCCCGGCAGGAGAGCGCCGACAGACGGATCCCATTGGCTCGATGCGCTCGGCGCTCGCACAACAAGATGCCAGCCCCGCCATTTTCGGCGCCGGGGGAGAGCGGCGGCAGGCGAAAGAAGAGGCGAGCACCGCCGCGCCCCCTCCCCAGCAGGTACAGGTTCCCTCCCCCGGGCGTGGGGCGGGGGACTGGCTGGGCCGCCTCCCGGAAGCGGCGCGGGCCGGGAGCCGGTAGCTGGGGGCCATGAGGCGGAAGCGGTGGCGGTGAGACGCGGCGGGGAAGGAGACGCGGCCCACCGTCTGGGGGGGGGGGGGTCCGCTGGGCCGTTGCCCCCCCGGGGCCAGGCTGAGTGGGACGAGCCCGAGCGCAGTGCGATGCGGCCGGGTCCGGGCCCTCGGGCCTCCCCGCGTCGGGCGCCCGCAGCAGCGTTCCCAGGTGACACCTCCCACCCCACAGAGGTGGCGCTGCTGGTGCCTGGCCAGTTACTGAGCTTCCTGCCGGGGCGGGGTCGGGGGCGCTGGCCTGTCCCTGCCCCGGGAGCGGGTCTCTTGGTACAGACTTTGCACCGCTTCTGTGAAGGCTTCATCTGCCCGTGTGCCACAAGTGCCCTTCCCCTCCCCCCCCGCGTACTGGAACTAAAAGAAAGTGGAGGCAATAAGTGTTTTTGTTTCCTCGGGTACTTCCTGGATTTGACTCCACTTTGCATATGAGTTTCAGTGTTTTTTCCCCTATAAAGTCAGGCAGTTTCTTCTGCTCTGTGTACATCTGCACATAGCAGCAAGAGAGAGAAAAAACATGTTGAAGAATGAGGAACCTGTGACTTAAAACATACACAGACAGGAGGGGAGTGGAGGCAGGTATATTACCTGAATCTGCTTCCCAGTTTTTTTCAGTAATCAACTACAGCTATGTCTACACTAGATACTCACAGCTGTACCTATGCAGCTCGACCACTATAAGATCTCTCCTGTAGCTGCTCTATGCAGGTGGGAGAGAGCTCTCCCATTGACATCATTAATCCACCCCCAATGAGCAACAGTAGCTATGTCAGTGGGTATGGCTCACCTGCCAACAAGGCACTGTGCGCACTAGCACTTATGCTGGTGTAATTTATGTTGCTCAAGGGGGTGGTACATTCACACATCTGAGCAGCATAAGTAGTAGTGTAGACATAGCCTAAGTATCCAGCTGACAGTGTCCTTTTAGTGCAATGTTGTTGTAGCCTTGTCGGTCCCAGGATTTTAGAGAGACAAGGCGGGTGAGGTATGTCTTTTGTTGGACCAGCTTCTGTTGGTGAGAGAGACAAGCTTTTGAGCCATAGAGCTAAAGAAGAGCTCTAAGTGCCTTAAAGGCTTCTCTCTCTCACCAACAGAATCATAGGGTCAGAAGGGACCACACGAGTAAACAGAAGATAGTCCACTAAGAGATATTACCTCACTCAACTTGTCTGCTGTCCCTTTAAGATAAACACGTTCAAAAATGGGATGCTGACCCCCTCCCTCTGATCCACGAAGACACAGAGAAGATAAAAATGTCTTCTTCCCACCTATCTGCATAGATATAGGGGAAAAACGTCACTTCTGTTTTGATTTTTATTTTCAATAGGTGCTTCAGGCATGTGTTTCTCAGTAACTACAAGTATCAGAGGGGTAGCTGTGTTAGTCTGAATCTGTACAAAGCAACAAAGAGTCCTGTGGAACCCTATAGACTAACATGTATTGGACCATAAGCTTTCGTGAGCGAATACCCACTTCGTCAGATGCAATAACTACAGTTGCTAATGTTAATTATGCACTGGAGCTTAGTTTAAAGGCTCTCTTATTTTTAGGTTTAGCTCAGCTTTGCTCCTGGCAAAAACTTGCTTGAGGATATTTTATTTTAGCAAACCGTTTTTGCAAGAGGAAGCATTTCAGTCATTTTACATAAAATGAAGAGTCAAAAAATTGAATGTTGAACATGTTGTTTGGGAAAGCTTTTACTCCTGAGAGAATTCTGTGCCAAAAAATTAAAATTCTGCACACTATATTTTAAATTTCTGCATATTTTATTTTACAATAAATGTGGAGACTCCAGCATGGAAATGGGGAACACAGGCCCCTACAGAGGTAGGAGACCACCTTACAGCTGCCCGCCTTCCACTCCGAGGACACGGACTCAATGATGAGACTGCACCAGACCCTGACACAGGCCAAAGGCCAGTCCTGCCCCTCTGTTCCAGGTGCACCAAGATAGTGAGCGAGAGGGACAGAGTCTTGCAGGCATGCCCTGATCCAGGTGTTGGGCAAGCAGGCTCAGCCTGGTAGGATCTAAGTGTGGAGGGGATGGGGTGTGGATGAGAGAGTTATGTGTGGGACTGTCTGGGTGTTGGTGGCTCAGTGGGGGGGATCTATGTGGGGGATATCTGGATGCTCAGTGGCTTGTTGGGGGTTCCAGGTGCAGGAAGAATGGGACTCTGTGAGGGATCCAGGTGAAGGTGGTTTGGGCTCATTAAGGAGGGTCAAGGTGTGAGGGTCTGTATGCAGCTTGTTGAGGCTCAGGGGGGTAGAGGGATCTGGGTGCAGCTGGTTGAGGCTCAGTGGGGTGGTCTGGGGGCTAGGGTGGGAGTAAGGATGCAGGGGAAGGGGCTTGGCGGGGGGGTGAGACTTGATGAGGTAGGAGTCCGGACGCACAGGGATTGGGCAGATGAGGGAGCAGCTCCCTGTACAGTGACCCTTCCCTCTGCAGCTGAGGAGCAATGAGGGTGGGGAACAGAGCTTCCTGCAGCAGGGAGAGGTTTCTCCTGGCCCCGACCACTCTTTGCAGGGGAAGAGGAAGTCCCATCCTTCCCAGCCCAATTGGGACTAGCAGCTCAGCCTAGCACAGAGTAAAAACCATTGGCCATGGCATCTGCAGCCTGGCGCCTGCCCTCCCCCTCCCACTCCTGTGCCATGATTTACTTCTCCATCAGCTATGCTGGGCACCCAAAACAACACGCCTGTGCTGCTGAGGAGAAGTGCATGACCGTTCTTGCTGCTTTCCTTTGCTTCCCCATCAGAAGTCATTTTTCTGTACATAAGTAAAGAATTCTGCAAGGGACATGAATCCTGTGTGCACGCAGGGGTGCAGATTTTCCCCCAGGAGTAAGCACCTCTTAAGCTTGTAAGTGGCACTTGTAAAATTGCACTTCATAAGGTGGATCAGTTACTTTGAGTATTTTGAGTAGATGATGAAAAATGACACCTGACATTTTGCATAGAAAAACAGTTGCTGTGCATGCTTTCAGAGAAATATATTTCAGAAGAGTCCTGTTGTCTATAATAATAGTATTTGATGGAGAATGTTTCAGATATTTACTACATTTACTGTTTCTCAGCTTAATGTTAGGCACTGTAGAATATTCCTTTATGAAAACATGTTCTCAAGCAAACAACACAGAAAAGAGAGTTTTACACAGTCTTCTTTTAACTAATACTGTATGTGAGCGGAACAAACGCTTTCTCTCTGTAACTCTGGCATCCTTCATGAAAGTTTGTTCTATCCAGGTACTAACATTATGGTTGATTAATACTATTTTAAAATAGTATTAATCTTTAAATCCAAACTCAGTAACAGAATACTGCCTTAAATTATTAGAAAATAAGATATTTTTAAATCAGCTCCTCTTCTAATTACTTTTTGTGACCTAATTTCAGGATTCTGTTTCTCTGCTAGTGTAATTGATGTTAATATCTAAAGCAGTGGTAAAGGATGTAGTTTCTGTATTGTTATAAACTCTATAGCTAACATGAGATTTGCAGAAAGTCATCTTTCTTATGGTCCCTCCTGCACTTCTGAAATTCTCCTAAGGCAAAATCATACTTGTTCTGATCCTCTTTAACATCGTGCGGCACATGCCTGAATAGTAGCAGTAAATGTGATTAGTCATGGCTCTGTTGGATTGGGCCAGAAAGGAATCTTTCTGTGCAAAAGTAGACATTTGTGTAGTCCTCCACTGCTTGCTGAGAGACTTAGGGAAAAGAGACATACATTGAAAATTGGACTCCTTGAACTAGTCTAGTATCCTGTCTTTGTCTGGAGATATCACCTCCTCTATGGTCCAGTTTGTGCAGGGCAGTGAATCCAGGTGGGATTAGTTTGGCAGCTCTTGCTAGGAAAGGGCTATGTACACATATTGAATCTTTGGAAATGTAGGACTGGAAGAGATCTCAACAGGTCATCTAGTCCGGTTCCTACAGTGAGGCAGAGCTAATTCTTATCTAAACCAGGGGTCAGCAACCTTTCAGCAGTGGTGTGCCGAGTCTTCATTTATTCTCTCTGATTTAAGGTTTTGCATGCCGTAGTATATTAATGTTTTTGGAAGGTCTCTTTCTGTAAGTCTATAATATATAATTAAACTATTGTTGTATGTAAAGTAAATAAGGTTTCAAAATGTTTGAGAAGCTTCATTTAACATTAAATTAAAATGCAGAGCCCACTGGACCAGTGGCCAGGACCCAGGCAGTGCGAGTGCCACTGAAAATCAGCTCGTGTGCTGCCTTCGGCACCCGTGCCATAGGTTGCCTACCCCTGATCTAAACTGTCCCTAACAGGTGTTTGTCTAACTGTTCTTAAAAACCTCAAGTGACAGAGATTCCACAACCACTAGGTCAACAGTTCTCAAACTTCATTGCACTGCAACTCCCTTCTGACAATAAAAATTACTACACAACCCCAGGAGGTGGGACTGAAGCCTCAGCCTGCCTGAGCACTGCCACCCTGGGTGGAGGAGGCCAAAGCTCAAGCCTCACCACCCCATGCAGGGGCGGATAATGCTGAAGCCCAGGGCTTCAGCCCCAGGCAAGGGGTCTGTAATCTGAGCTCCACCACCCGGGGCTGAAGCTGAAACCGAAGCCTGAGCCCTGCAGCCCAGGGCTGAATCCCTTGCCTTGGCTTCGGCCCCAGGTGGTAGGGCTCAGGCTTTGGCCCTGGACCCCAGCAAGTCTAAAACCAGCCCTAGTAACCCTATTAAAACAGGGTCATGACCCACTTTGGGGTCCTGACCCACAGTTTGAGAACCCCTGCTCTAGGTAATTTGTTCCAGTGCTTAACTACCCTTACATTTAGCAAGTTTTTCCTAATATCTAACCTAAATCTCCCTTTTTTCAATTTAAGCCCATTAAGCCCTCCATGGATAAGAGCAATTGTTACCCTCCTCTTTATAAGAACCCTGTACATACTTGAAGACTGTTACCTCACATCTCAGTATTCTCGTCCCCAAACTAAACAAACCCAGTTCTTTCAGCCTTCCTTCATAGGTCATGTTCTCAAGACCTTTAATCATTCTTGTTGCTCTTCTCTGGACCCTCTCCAATTTCTCCACATCTTTCCTGAAGTGTAGTGCCCAGAACTGGACCCTGTACTCCAGTTGAGGCGTTATCAATGCTGAGTAGAGTAGAAGAATTACTTATTGTGTCTTGCTTACAAAACTCCTACTAATGCATCCCCGAATAATGTTTGCTTTTTGTGTGTGTGCGCGCATGCGCAATGGTATTATATTGGTGACTCATTAGTTTGTGATCCACTTTAACCTCCAAGACCCTTTTCTGCAGTGCTCCTTCCTAAGTAATCATTTCCCATTTTGTAAATGAGTATTTCTTCTTAAGTGTAGTATTTTGCATTTGTCCTTATTGAATTTCATCCTATATCAGACTATTTCTCAAGTTTGTCGAGATCATTTTGAATTCTAATCCTGTCCTCCACAGTGCTTGCATCCCCTCCCCACTTGGTATCATCTGCAAATTGTATACGTGTACACTCTATGCCATTATCCAAATCATTTTTTAAGATATTGCAAAGAACCAGACGGAGGACTGATCCCACTCAATATCCCCTTCCAGCTTGACTGAACCATTGATAACTACCCTGAGTACAGTTTTCCAAGCATTTGTGTACCCAACTTATAGTAGTTTCATCTAGGCTCTATTTCCCTAGTTTGTTTATAAGGTCATATGAGACAGTGTCATAAGCCATACTAAAGTTGAGATATCTCACATTGTTACCTGCACAATCTAGGGCACCCACCTCTACTCTTCTGTGGGCTCAGGGCGTACCCCTCTTCAGGTTGGCTGGACCTTTTTCCAGCAAAAGAGCCTTTACACAGTAAATCCTTAACTTGAATTTATTAACAGTTGATGAACAGAACACATGCGCCAAGTATACAGTGCTGACCACTCCTGATAAAGCTGATGATCTCTTCCCGATGATCAGTCGGAATCGGATAGTCTGTGGCTCCAGCTTCTGCACAGAATGGTCATGCAGGGTATTGAGTTTGGCAGCTTTGATCTTGGGCTGTGTCCTGGAATTAGGTTCCAAAGAATTTCTTCTTGGAGCCCAGTTTATATAGTCAAACTTAAGTTCTGCTTATCTATACCTTAACCAATCATTTAAACTAAAGTATTATGAAATAATGTTCTTTGCCAGTCTTAGCACACTACCTTTTACATACTAGAGTCAATTTCAGTTTTGCTAAATCAGTTACGCAACAAAGGACAGAAGCAATTAAAGGTCAAACAAAGGGGAAGTATGGATTTCCCAACTTTAACTGCTGATAAGTGGTTCTGCCAGACGGTGTATTATCTTGAAAAGTTTTCCTTTAAACATCTTTATGTCTGTCTGTTTATCTGGTCAGTTTTTGTGCTATACTTCTTTAGGGCTAGAATGCTTTCTTAACAACCTGATATTATATTGTTTTGGTGTCGTTTAGATAGAACGTGACTCCTTACTTTTAGCTAATAGCTGCTGCTCCTTACTGCAGAAAGGCTTCCCCCTTATCCAAAAGGATTGTTATACTGTACTGGTGTTGGAGGGGGGGAAAGCAAGAGAGATGTTGTCATAAACAGATAGTTAAGGTTTAATGCCTCTCTTACCTGTAAAGGGTTAAGAAGCTCAGTAAATCTGGCTGACACCTGACCAGAGGACCAATAAGGAGACAACGTACTTTCAAATCTTGGTGGAGGGAAGTCTTTGTTTGTGCTCTTTGTTTTGGGGGTTGTTCGCTCTTGGGACTAGGAGGGACCAGACGTCAATCCAGGCTCTCCAAATCTTTCTAAACCAGTCTCTCATGTTTCAAAATTGTAAGTAACAGCCAGGCAAGGCGGATTAGTTTTATTTTTGTTTTCTCAACTTGTAAATGTCATTTTTTGCTGAGAGGATTTTACCTCTGTTTGCTGAACCTAAGGCTAAAGGGGGTTCCTCTAGGCTATACGAATTTGATTACCCTGTAAAGTATTTTCCATCCTGGTTTTACAGAGATAATTTTTTACCTTTTTTCTTTAATTAAAAGCTTTCTTTTTAAGAACCTGATTGATTTTTTCCTTGTTTTAAGATCCAAGGGGATTGGATCTGGACTCACCAGGAATTGGTGGGGGAAAGTAGAGGGAGATGGTTAATTTCTCCTTGTTTTAAGATCCAAGGGGTTTGGATCTGTGTTCACCAGGGAATTGGTGAAGCCTCTCAAGGCTGCCCAGGGAGGGGAAGGTTTTGGGGGGGCAAGAAGTGATCCAGACACTGAAATTTCTGGATGGTGGCAGAGTTTTACCAGATCTAAGCTAGTAATTAAGCTTAGAAGTGTCCATGCAGGTCCCCACATTTGTACCCTAAAGTTCAGAGTGGAGAAGGAACCTTAACAGATGTACAATAGGAGGAAGAGAGTGTGACTGTAAGACAGTGGCCGTGTATATTCGTTTAGAAATGCTTTCACACTAAATTGCTGTCTGGGCATGAAGTTTAGACTGAATACTACAATACAGCACACTATTCCTCCTCTGGTGAAGATATTAGCTGTCATAAGGCTTTAATTATTGGTTTGTGGAGTTAAATGAGCAGTATTGACTGACTCCTGGAGGGAGTCTCATTCAGCTTCCTTTAGCAGGATAAATGATTGCCATAAAGGAGCATTGGGCTGGTGGATTTTGGTAGATACTCCGGTGAGAAAAAATACCATTGGACTGGAATAACCAAAACACCGGTCTAGATAAATAAAAATTTAATTAGTGACTGCGGACTGAACTAGCTGTGACCTGCACTTAAAAAGTGCAGCAATTGATTGGGAGCAGCAATTGACCAATGGAGTTAGCCTGAGGCTGAAAAATGCAAAATTAGCCTCAAACATCAGTTATCACATACTTCACTGAAGTGAAAAAAATGGATGATTGCCTGCCCACTCCCATACTCTGCTAAATTCCTTCTCTTTAGCTGTACTTATCCAATTATACTTCATCCTACAATTGGAGATGAATGCATGTGACTGATAGTGGTTATCAAACTCTGGGACCACCATATTCTTGTCATGTGACCAGATTTTAGACCTTGGTGTTCCTGAACAGTCACTAAGATTTTTTTCGTAGTCTGCACACTCTTTTTCCTGAACATCCAACGGGTAATCTCAAGCAAAAGTGAGAGTTGGAAACAAAGGGTAGAGGGGAAGATTTGTTCCACTTTCACAGTTAGGCTCTGCATTTAGAGCAGATGTATTGAGTGTGGTACACCATGCCATGCAAATAAAGTAGCCTGGCCATAATCATAGTACCTCTGCACCAGTACTTTCAGTGTGATAGAAGTAATGGGATCATCCCATGGCAACATAGTCTGTTTTCATGCCAGTGAACATTGATATAAGAGGGCTGGGTTTGGCCTTGCACTGAATGCTTAACCATAGCACTGTGACACTGATGTGACAAGTTTCTGCACCATTGCTTTCTGTACGCAATAGAAGGACCAATCCCCACTTTAAGCAAACTATTCTTGAAGGATATTAAAGGATGTTTAATTTTTTTTATGTTTCAGAAAAGAAGTAAAATATACTAATGAAAAGTCAGACTTAATATTTGTCCAGATCAGCTTTTCCATCTCTGGGTATGTCTACACTACGGGATTATTCCAATTTTACAGAAACTGATTTTTGGAAACAGATTGTATGAAGTTAAGTGCAGACGGCCACACTAAGCACATTAGTTCGGCAATGTGTCTCCATGTACTGAGGCTATTGTTGATTGTCAGAGAATTGCACTGTGGGTGCTATCCCATAGTTCCTGCAGTCTCCCCCGCCCACTGGAATTCTGGGTTGAGATACCAATGCATGATGGAGCAAAAACAGTGTCGCGGGTGATTCTGGGTAAATGTCGTCACTCAATCCTCCCTCCGTGAAAGCAACGGCAGACAACTATTTCGCACCCTTTTCCCTAAATTGCCTGGGCAGATGCCGTAGCACGGCAACTATGGAGCCCGTTCAGCCTTTTTTCACTGTCACCGTATGTCTACTGGATGTTGCTAACAGACGCGGTACCGCAGCACTACACAGCAGCATCCCCTTGCCTTTTGCAAGTTAGCAAAGACGGTTACCAGCTCAACTGTACCGTCTGCTACCTTGCAAGTTGACAATGATGGTTACCAGTCATACTGTACTGTCTGCTGCTGTCATGGATGCTCCTGGCTGGCCTCGGTGAGGTTGGCCGGGGCGCATGGACAAAATTGGAAATGACTCCCCAGGTCATTCTCTTCTTTAAGTTTTGTCTAAAGGGAGAGTCACTCCTGCCTAGAATATTAGGCAAGCCTATTAAAGAATCTGAGAGGCAAACGTCCGGTCTGAGTCAGAGTCCCAGACATCCCACAGAAATAATGAGCTGTATGCCATTCTAGGGGGTGCCCCTGCAACAACACCACCCGTTGCTTCCCTCCTCCCCCACCGCTCCTGGGCTACCGTGGCAGTTATCCCGCCGTGATGAAGTAATAAAGAATGCAGGAATAAGAAACAACACTGACTATTGCCTCTGCAAGCAGAGATCAAAGGGAGGAGGGGAGAGCAGCCTCCAGCTGCTATGATATTCTAGGCAGGACTGAATCTCCAGGAGACAAAACTTAAAGAAAAGAATGACCGGGAGTCATTCCCATTTTTGCTCAGCGCCCCTGGCTGATCTCACCGAGGCCAGCCAGGAGCACTCACGGGACGATGATGATGGATATCCATCATACTGCACCATCTGCCGCCCGCAAGGGAAGGGAAGGGGATGCTGCTGTGTAGCGCTGCAGCACCACGTCTGCCAGCAGCATCCAGTAGACATACAGTGACATTGAAAAAAGGCGAGAGGATTTTTTTCCATTTGCTTTCATGGAGGGGGGAAGGAGAGGGGCGACGACATATACCCTGAACCACCCACGACAATGTTTTTGACCCTTCAGGCTTTGGGAGCTCGGCCAAGAATTCAAACGGTTTTCGGAGAGTGCAGGAACTGTGGGATAGCTACAGTCATCAGTTGCCCCTCCCTCCAGCAGCGTCCATTTCATTCTTTGGCTTTCTGGTACGTTTGTCTCAACTCCTTAAGTTTCATGCAGCACTGTGTCGAGTTCCTGTTGTGGCCTCTGTCCCTCATAGCCTTGGAGATGTTTTCAAACGTTTTGGCATTTTGTCTATTGGAACGGAGTTCTACTAGAACAGATTCATCTCCCCATACAGAGATCAGATTCAGTATCTCCCATATGGTCCATGCTGGAGCTCTTTTTTAATTCTGGGACTGCATGGTCACCTGTGCTGATCAGCACTCCATGCTGGACAAACAGGAAATGAAATTCAAAAGTTCGCGGGACTTTTCCTGTCTACCTGGCCAGTGCATCTGAGTTCAGATTGCTGTCCAGAGCGGTCACAATGGTGCACTGTGGGATAGCTCCCGGAGGCCAATACCGTTGAATTGCGGCCACACTAACCCTAATCTGAAATGGCAATATCGATTTCAGTGCTACTCCCCTCGTCGGGGTGGAGTGCAGATATCGATATTAAGTGCCCTTTACATCGAAATAAAGGGCTTTGTTGTGTGGATGGGTGCAGGGTTAATTCGGTTTAACGCTGCTAAATTCAAAATAAACTCGTAGTGTAGACCAGGCCTCTGTGTATGTCTGAACTACGGAGGCTATACTAACGTAGCCCCATAGTGTACATACAACCTACACTGACAGAAAGGTTGTTTTGTCAGTGCAGAAACACAACCTCCCCAAATGACAGAAGCTAGATAAGGGAAGCATTCTTCCATCAACATAATCCCTAGTGTAGACACAGCTATATCAGCATAGCTACATTGGTCAGGGGTGTGCCAACAGCATTTGCAAGTGCGGACCAAGCCTCCTTATAAAGTACTCATGCACTAATTCTTAACACTAGTGCCATAATGTTATCACTGATTCTTCCTCTTGCATTAGATCTGTTATGCAGGAAGTAGTATCATAGGGGAGACACATGTACTGCACTGTTGTGATTTTTAGGAATTCCCATTAAGTATTGAAGTTGAGTTAGAAAATATTTCCGTGTGCAATTTTTTGTGTGAAGCAATTTTATTAAGTTTCATATTTGTATATTGTTTTAAGTTTGGAATTCTATACTCATGTGGCCTCTCACTTTTACGGTTTCTTTCAGTTTCCAAACAAAGAACACAAAAAGAGAGAGGAAGAAAAAGGAGAAGATTCCATTGACACCGAATGCAGCGAACTAGGAAACATGGATCTGAAATTCAACTCCTCAAGGAAATATATTTCGATCAGCATACCTTCCAAATCGCAAGCCATGTCACCTCATATCAAATCAGTAGATGACATAATCGTTCTTGGCGTGAATCTCAGCAAATTTAACAAACCCACTCAGTTTTTTATTTGTGTTTCTGGAGTTTTTATGTTTTATCTAATCTATGGATATTTACAGGTAAATCCTGTATTTGTGTTTTGTGCTAGTACCTCTGTTTATTTTGTTGCATAATATTGAAGAATGTGTAGCTTGATTGGTCTAAAAATCTGTCCTCATCTATACATTTTTTTAAAAAACTACATTAAAAAACATTAAGATCACAATGTCAAACACCGAAGCTGGGGAAAAAATAGTACATGACCATATAATTAAAAACTGTATCATAATACATCTACAGAAGAGCACCTAACTTAGGTTGCTTGTACTACCTTAATTCTTTTCTTTCCTTACCTTTTGAGTGCATGACTTTGCATCTTTAATGTAAAC
Source organism: Chelonoidis abingdonii (assembly GCF_003597395.2). Classification (NCBI taxonomy): domain Eukaryota; kingdom Metazoa; phylum Chordata; order Testudines; family Testudinidae; genus Chelonoidis; species Chelonoidis abingdonii. Next base: position 181,064,746 of record NC_133770.1, on the reverse strand, counting down.
ATTTTTATGGGATTTTTTGTAAGTTTTTACAAAAACAAATTGAAAAAACAAAAGTTACATTGTATGGGACCACAATGACCTCCACATGGGTCACATCAGGGTTGAAACCTTTAGGTCTACAGTATGGACTTCTGCTACTTCAGCTAGCTATTACTAGACTGTTATCCTTTCTGCACATTCACTAGAGTGGGATGAGATGCATGCTGTGCCAGTGGGCTTCACAGCTGTTTTCTGGACAGAGAGGAATTTTATGACTCCTGTATCCTGAGTTTTGTTCCAGCTTCTGTAGATGAATGTTCTCTAGTGGTTGCATACCTTTCTGCTCCTGTCCTCCATCTGCCAACCTGACTCCAGGGAGGATGGTCTTTTGTTTGTTAAATCTCCTTCCTCTGAAGCATCAGGAATGGCCAAGCTGAAGATAGGACATTAGGCAAGCTGAAACTGGGCTCTGAGGTGACACCAACCCTTCACTCTTACGTGCTTGCCTGGCTGGTTCTTGTTCGTATGCTCACTGGTTGCCATATGTGGGGTTGGGAAGGAATCTTTCCCCAGGTCAGATTGGCAGTGACCTTAGGGGTCTCTTGCTGTCCCCTGCAGTGTGGGGGTCTGGGTTACTTGCCAGGATTATCTCCTATATCTTACTTCATTTCTCTGCCATTATGGGGGGCTCAAGTATTTGTGCTCCGTTGTCCCTCCTGTTTTCTGGCTGTGGCACATAATAGTCTAGTGTTTTATAGGCTGTAATACTTTGGTCTCATTTCAGTTGTGGGATTTAGTATGCGGGTGGTGGGGATGGTGTAGGTGGCCTCTGATATACTCTAGGTCAGACAGATGATCTGGTGGTCCCTCCTGGCCTTAAACTCTGACTGTATATTTTTAATTCCTGCTCCAAAGTGTGGACGTGTTAGAGCTTCTCTCCCAAATAATAGTTTTGGGGTTTTTTAAACACTGGCAAAACATTTTCCCCAATCTTATGCTCAGAAATGGTAGGAAAACTTTTGCTGAAACTTAAAAACAGTCTAAGGCAACACCTAACATGGAAAGTTGCAGCCCCAATAGTTAAATTTGGCAAAGGTATTAGTAATTGAAAACAGGGTCTTATAATGGAAGGTGTCAGTCTTAACTATCAGTCTTGTTGCCAGCTCTGGCTAAAATGGATGCATCTGCATAATTATTTCGACAGTGTGTATGTTTTTCCATAACATATGACTCTCTTGTTTTAAATGTCTGTAGATTCCTAACAAATTAGAATTACCATTTAAAAGACAAATTGACTAAGTTAATGTTAACAATGTGTACTTAATCTTTTATGAGTCATTTGAGAGTGCTGTCTAGAAACAGTCAAATACTGAGTAAAATGAATTGAAAACCAAGTTAAAAGCAGCCATGAAGCTCTCTCTAATTTGAGATGAATGTTTATGGGCCAAATGCCAATCACTGATGAATCACTTTAATACAGTGGAATGACACCAGCAATCAATGTGGCCCTCTTTTTTCAGTCTTTAAATGCTGCTTCTCCAATAGTTGGAAGTTATGTATACTGCATGTCCTCTCTACTTATTGCTTTGTAAATTAAAAGCTTGAGAATTGCATATTCACACTGAGAAAACAGGTCTGCTAATTAAGTTTTATTTAACAGTTAGTATGTGTGTGTGTTTTATTTTTATAGGAACTGATATTTTCAGTGGAGGGTTTTAAGCCCTTTGGTTGGTACCTTACTTTAGTGCAATTTGGATTTTATTCCATTTTTGGACTAATAGAACTGCAGCTTATTCAGGATAAAAGGAGACGGTATGTATTTTTCAGTGATGTATCCTTTAACACATTTAAGTTGTGCTAAGTTAGAAAGTTTTGATGAGGCAATCAGTTTGATAAATCTGACTTCCATAATTTGTGTATGAATATTTGCTGTTATTTCACAGATAATTGAGTAGATTTGTATGAATAGCGATAAGATAAAATGTAGTATGATTTGAAGAGTGGATTTGCAATTGAAGATATACGTCACTATTTGTTTTCAACCATATACTCGTGTCCTTCGTTCCTATTTATTATGCCTGACTTCTGTTGTAATAGTGAAATGGAACACAAGCACCAGTGGTTGACTTAAAAAATACACACACACACACTCTCACGTTGAAAAGTTTTATTAATTCTTGATGCTTTGTTAGGAACCTTTTAAATTGACACTCCCCTGTTAATGAATATCAGGATATGATGCTACATATTTGAGTGTACAGGTTAATATACTATGTTATTGTGCTTATATATTTATTTCAGAGGTTGCAGAACAAGTACATTAGTATTATATTGTATGTACTATACTATACTATACTATGTAAGCAAAAGGCTAGTGTTTCAGGTTTAGGTCTTGATGCTGCAAAAAAGTGTGGACATGCATATGCTTAATTTTAAGAACTGTAAGTAGTCCTGTTGAAGTCAGTGGGAAAACACACAATGCTTAAAGCTAAGCAGATGCTTTAATCTCTATGGGATCAGGACCTTAGGAACTTTGAGGTTGGTTGGAGATGCAGCTGTTTAGTCCAGCCCCTTTCATTTTGCTTACCTTTAATTTTTTTCATGGTACTTTTCCTTTTTTTCAGATGCACATTACACAAATTATTTCCAATAATTTATGAAATATGATTTATGGAAGCATTGATAGTGACTCCATAGTTAGTTATGTTGAAATTTGCACTTAAAGCAGGACTGAAATCTGTTTCACAATTTTATGACTGAACTGAGTCTCCAAATTTGTCATGTACACACACACACGCTGTCTTTCTCTCTCTCTAATATCTCAGAACAGTCCACTTGTTTAATTTTAAAAGTAAAAAGGAGTTATTTTCCTCCCCAGTTCTTCCCACCAATAGTGATCCTCAGCTGAGATCCTATAAAATTTTTGTTCACGGTACACTTTTCAGTTAAACATGCATTATATTTTAAATGCTGACATTCTGAATTAGAGGTATTTCTAAAATGAAGTCAGATTTATCAGGTTACACAGAACTGTTAATTTGTTAAGCTTATTTTTAAAGAGAGAATAATATCTTTGACAAAAAAAGTAACCACCTGTAAAAACTGGTGGAATGTCCGTATAACAGTGGTACAGAATATATTGTGAATAAGGCAGGGGTTCCAGCAAGACTACTCTTTATTCACTGCTCCCCTTTACTGAATTTTTTGTATGCAGCTAAGTTAGCTGCATGTGTATGTGCAGCATGGCTTTAGGTGCTCACTTCAAACTTAGTGCTATAATGGTTTAAAATGTGCATGTACAAAGTGTAATTGTTAGCAGGTGATAACGCACCACATCAAAAGCAGTATTCACTACAATACTCAAAGTTCTCAATACTTCTCAGTTAGGGTATTTCAAGGCCAAATCTCAACTTTCTGTCTTCATCCATTTCTCCAAAGTTATAAAAATGCACCAGAATTACTTGAGAAACAGGGTATGTATTTTTTCCCCATTTTCTGCCCACACAGAAATGGGAAAGCTTCTTGTTTAAATTTCACAAAGAAATTCATAATCAAACAGAGAGATTTCAAAACGTTACAAGCAACTAAAAATGGAGGTGGTTGGTAGAAGAATTGTTACACAGTCATGAGAGAAAGGTAGTTAAAGAACAAACAGATTCAGGAGACATGATATTGTTCCCAGCTTCCAGTGTGGACTATTTCTTTTCTGTGAAATAGGGATAATTCCTGACGGCTGTGTTAAGTCCTTTAACAGTTGTGATATGCTTTGTAATCCTTAAATAGTCGGCACTATAGAAGACTAAAAGCAACAGTTTTTATCGTAATTGTTAATTTCAGTGAAGATATGAAATTTTAGTGAAAGTTTGACCCATTTTTCCACCAGTTCTATTATTAGTGTATCCTTTCTTCTAGCTTCTCCCAGTATGAAAGTCTCACCTATTAAAAATACAATATGCTCATAATACCAAGATTCATACATTTATATTTTGCAGAATCCCAGGCAAAACCTACATGATAATAGCCTTTCTAACTGTAGGGACTATGGGTTTATCAAATACCTCCCTAGGATATCTGAATTATCCTACTCAAGTCATCTTTAAGTGCTGTAAACTGATTCCTGTTATGATCGGAGGAGTCTTTATACAAGGTATGCACTGTTCTTACTATTAAATGTTTTTCTTATTAGAAGATAACCACATAAGGGCCAAATCCTGTATTCCATTAACTTTACCCAAAACTTCCATTAGAGCTGGGCAGGAAACAGTTTTCCTGTCTGGGGGGGGAATGCCCATAAAATATGGCTTGAATCAAAATGGTTTATTTCAATATTGACCTTTTTAAACAAAATATTTTACTATAAATTAACTTAAATTTCTAAACAGCATAATTTTGAACCCAAAAAAACAGAACTTCTCATGATGAAAATGTCTAAATAGGATATTATGACAAATTTAAAAAATCTTTTGAAATGGGAAATTTGTGAAAAGAGACCTTTTCCTGCAGAAAGTTTCGGTTTCAACAAATCAACAATTTTGAACCCCAAAAAAATGAAATTCCCAACCAGCTCTGGTTTAGGTTGCTCAGAGAATACAGGGTTAGCTCTAAAATTGTATTTAATGCTATGATATACCAGAAGAGGTTCTGGATGATGAATCTGACTGAAGCTCATAACTCTGAGCATGTAAATAAAATACACAGCATATTTCAATATTTTGATAATCCTTATAATATAGAATGAAAAATTCTCACTTGTATCTGTAGACTTGTTGCAACTCAAAGTTAGTAAGGGTACATCTGTACAGCAAGCGCCAGTGAGCCTGAGTCAACAGATTCAGGCTCACACTATGGTACTAAAGTAACTGTGTACATGTTGTGGCTCAGGCTCTGAAAGCTAGTGGGGAGGGTTTCTGCACAGCTATTTTTAGTGCTGTTATGCAAACCCAGATCTGTTGACTTGGGCCCTGACACTTGCTGGCACTCACAGTATAGATGTACCCTAAGATTCTCCACGTGGCAAAGGACTACAGAACTGAGCCCAGAATGTAATAATCCTATTACTGTAGTTCTATCTTGTAGTTACTGTGGAACATTTACACTTTTCAGTATTGAGACTGAAGCAATAATAATAAAAAAACAGTTTTTAAAGAAGATCAAATATACAAATTTATACTAAAAAGTAAATATTGTATGTGCAATTAACAGCTCAGGTCTGTCGCACAATTAAATCTTGTCATTTAAATTTGGAGCATTCAGGTCTCTGTAGGTAATGTTTTTATAATGCCTTTGGATTATATAGTGCTAGGTTCTTGAAAGCTAAGAACATAGTTTAAAATGAGGGTTAAGCAATTTTTTTCTGGCAGCTTACATGGTACACATAGCCCCCTGGGAAGGAGTGGAATATGTTATTCAAATACTATTCTCAGGACCCCCCAAAATAGAGCTGACAGCGTTGCTAAATTCTGGAGCAACAGTTCCCAAATCATAGACTCAGAGAATATCAGGATTGGAAGAGACCTCAGGAGGTTATCTAGTCCAACCCCCTGCGCAAAGCAGGACCAACCCCAACTAAATTATCCCAACCAAGACTTTGTCAAGCCGGGCCTTAAAAACCTCTAAGGGTGGAGATTCCTCTACCTCCCTAAGTAACCCATTCCAGTGCTTCAGTACCCTCCTAGTGAAATAGTGTCTAAGCCTTTGCTGGTGCTCTACAGATAGCTGTCTGACCAAATGGTACCGGCTCTCCTTTTTTCCCCTCTGTGATGTTACATTAAAGATAACTAAAATACATCTGTAAATCTATTTTTCCATGTAAGTAAGTGTTGTATAGTAACTTAATGTTGTAGTTACGGTCCTGAAAAATGCGACTTTAAGCAAAACGATGTTAAGCGAATCCAATTTCCCCGTAAGAATTAATGTAAATTGGGGGAGGGATTAGATTCAAGGGATTTTTTTTTTTGCCAGACAAAAGGCATTATGTACATTTTAAACAAGCAATTTAATACAGGTATTAAACAGGCTGGCAGCCCCCTCCCCCCAGCACCTCCTGCCTCAGCACCTTCCCCCTGTTCTCCCTGCCTCCTGCGGCATTCAGAAGGCAGGGAAGGGAGGGGGAGCCTGCGTGCTGCATCCTTGCTCCTCCTCTCTCCCCCCAGCCTCCTGAACGCTGCAAATCAGCTGATTGCCGCTGGCAGGAGGCGCTGGGGGGGGGCGTAGGGGAGCTGTTGTGGGGCCTGCCAGCTGTGGACAAAGCTGGCGGCCAAATGACATTATAGCGGAGCATTGCACAACTTTAAACGAGCATGTTCTGTAATGTAATGTAATGTTTGTAATATAAAGACTGAAATAACATTAAGTGAGAGGACATTAAGTGGGGAGTTACTGTAGTTGTCAGAGATGTGTAATCACTTTAGGGGAGGAGATATGGCCTGTGCCATTGTGAATGGTAGCAGCTATTGCCCACAAGATTTCTCAGTGAAGATGTGGTACGTACTATGAAAAAGTTTTTGAGAACTACTGTCGTAGAGAGTTGCAGCCAGGCCTTTTACTCAGATATTGGGAGGGAGAATATTGGGTCCCTATGTTTTGGTGGCGTACTAAATGAGAGTTTTCTCCTTTGTCTGCCATTCGCCCCTAAATAAAGGGGAGTTAAAATTAAGACTATTACATAGCCTTATTTTTTTGTTGTTTGTATTTTTGTATAGGAAAACGTTATAACATTGCAGATGTGTCTGCTGCAATGTGTATGAGTCTTGGCCTAATATGGTTTACTTTAGCTGACAGCACAATCGCACCAAATTTCAACTTGACAGGTAAAGAAGCATTTGACTTTATGGTTTAATAATTGTTATTTTGCCTAGAATGAGCATTGCATACAAGTGGGAGTCTTTGGTGGTAGATTTTGTTATATCATTTTACCAGCAGCACTACAGCTATAATAGAAGAGAGACTATTGTTCTAAGCCTTTGTTCTCAAGCACTTAAAACTTCCCCAGATATTACCACTGGATCTGAAATATCTCTGGTGGATCTCAGTACAGAAGTAAATATATCTTGAGAAATTTAATAAAATTCCATTTGACCAGTTTTGAAATACTTTAAATAGAATAAAAAGTGGGTTTTGTTAACTTTCAGACTTAATTCTTGCAGCTGGTAATTGAAACTTTTTTCTTTACCTCACCTTTGCTATAGATTTAGTCCTCAGTGAGAACTAGTGTTCTTGACATAAAATTTCTTCATGTAAGTTAGAAACAGCAGAAGATATTTTAACTGGTATGATAATTCATAAATTCCTGTCTAAAATTAGAAAGAAAAAAATCACTTATGCATTCATTTTTGTATAAAGTAGCGAAATCAAAAGGAACTTTCTTTCACTGCATCTGACGAAGTGGGTATTCACCCACGAAACCTCATGCTCCAAAACGTCTGTTAGTCTATAAGGTGCCACAGGATTCTCTGCTGCTTCTACAGATCCAGACTAACATGGCTACCCCTCTGATACTTTCTTTCACTGGACCATCAAAAAGCACAGCAGGTCAAACCTTGGGTAACTTCAAGTTTCTGCCTCTTTCCCCTGAGGTACTAGAACTGTCCAAAAAAATCAGTTTTTTAAAATAAAGACAAATTTGCTTATTTTCAGTGCAAAAATGGCTTAACCATTTTTGCACTGACACTCAAACTGGAAAATTTCACCCTGAAAGTTGAAAGTTTGACAAAGTTATAAGTGACTGAAAAAGGCTCTTTAAATGGAAACAGTCAACTTTAATTCAGTGCTTCAGCTACAATATCTCGAATATATGTATTTGAATAAGCAGTCATTTTAGTTTGCATCTGGTGTATTACAGGGCTTCAAACTTTGAAATCAGCATTACCAATCTCCAACAGAAAGGTAGGGCCTCTTCAGATTCTATCTTAAAGTGGATGGGACTATAGACTTTGATATCCATCACCATTAAAATCCCTTGAGTCCAGCAAGTCTGTCAGCCTTTCTGTTACTCTCCATGCTGCTACCTTAAAACTGCACATGGTTTCTAGAAAGTACAGCTCTGAAAAGCATACCTCACAGTGGAACTGCACATATGTTCTCAGGATTATGTAAACACACAGTTTCATATTTTACTAATTTAACAATTACATTAAAACAGTTCTAGTCGCAAGATTGTTTGGTGTTACACATAGTTAATGCCCACATCATGAAATTTCAAGTTGTTTCATGCAGTAACCATGAATTATGTGCTATATAATAAGGCATTGGAGTTAATGTAATAGTAACATTTATGTACAGTGAAGTAATTTAGGGCTGACCATTTTGAAGCTGTTTTTATTTCAGGAGATTCAGATGAGACATAGTAATTGTTTGACAATTCATTGTGGAACCTTCATTCATACCAGCATTGGCTGATCCCAAAACAAAATGATCCCTTTTTTAGGGAAGAAACCTTATCTTTTCAGAAATATTATCCATCTAGTGTTGAGCGGTGCTCAAAAAGTAATGATTTATGATGATGTCTGAACTCAGATGGTTATTTAGTCTTGTCATAGTTTTGTTATGTTGGCTTTATAATGTGTGTCACTTTAGTGGTATTACAACTGGAAAAAAATGGCTTGCTATCTAAATTATAGGATCTACTGTATACATCTACGTAGTGGAACTAGAGACAAAATGTGTAGTTGAACAAAGAGACGTGTTTTGGGTACAACATATGGGTATGTTCTTTCTGGCACCCACCAAATAAGTATATCCTAGGAAAAACACATCTAGGCATATGTTCTTACTGAAGTTTTAATGGTTAAAAGCTGTTTTTAAATGGCACTCTTTAAAATCAGATTTTAAAATGTCAGATTTTTATTTTTGAATGTGTGAAAATCTCTCTCTACAAACTGAAGGACTGAAGATCATGTTGGTCCTAACACCTTCAGTAATTTGATGTAAATACATCTTCTGTATGTAGTCCTTGAGTATTGTCAATATAGGACGACAAACAGCACTTCTTTTTTCCTTTTTAAGACATTTAGGACCCATTTCAACCAAAGATCTGTCTTGACATACACAATACAAAAGGATTAAGAAAGGCAAGTTTGAAGGGCTAGGGCACAGGACTGGGGCTCAAAAGAGAGTCTTCTTTCAGAAGACTGGGTCTGAGTTCTTTCCTGCTTTGCTGTTTACCTGCTATGTAAGTTGAGCAAGTTACCTCTCTGCACCTTCCTCCCACCCTGTATCTGTCCAGGTCATAGAAGCTAGTGTGAAGTGGGGTTTCTGCAGTTTAGAAGCTGGATGTTTTATTTTATTGTCTGAAAGATGGAGGTAGGAGGCAGCTTAGTATATTTCCTAAAAAGGGCTTACTTTTGACGTTACACCAGTATAAATCAAGAATAACTCCACTGAAGCCAGTGGAATTAACCTAAGAATTTTCTCACTATGTAATTTGATGTACCCTGTCCTTGAATAATTTTATGTAATATTTTTTCCTCTGCAAAGGGACAGCAAACTGAAGAAAAGCACCGTAAAGGTGCCTCTATGAAACAGACTATATATTGATATTTGAAATGTATGCAATCAGAGTGAAAAGAAAAGTGAACTATAGACTTAAGTCTCTTGTGGCTTTCAAAACAATGTTAACTTTTTACTCTGCAGTGAAACTTTAAAATGACAAATTCCTAAGAATTCATTTGTCTTATGACATCGCCTAGTTGCTAGTCACTAAATAATAATGTCACATTACCTCCTGGTGGTTTATTATAATGCACTTGTTAGAAGCACTTACACACAAACTAGTATGATTCTGTCTGGAGCTTTTTTTCTTTTCACATTCATGATTTAATCAAAATTATTTAAATGTGCACATTGTGAAGGGCAAATCTATTTACATGTCACAGTCTTGCCTAAGGAAGCAAAACTATGCTGAGAGGTTAAACGGAACAAGTAATATTTGCTGTCTTTGCTGATATGAATGTTACAAACATAAAACCTGAGTGGATAAAACATCAGCTGGATGAACAATTTTGCCCGTATTGTGCCATCAGAATTTTTTATATTAGATTTAAGGCTCTTTAACAGCCGTGGAATCCAGGATAAGCATTGCTATTCAAAAACAGCAAATATACTTAATGAAACATACCCCACTCAGTGTTCCATTCATGTACTAAAGATGTTAGCAAAGGAAACGGACATTGACTTTGCCAATGCAGTCTTGTACCAAGAAAGGAAATAAATTTTAAAAGAATTGATATTTAGGGCTCAGTAATGGCTCTTGGCATTGTCTGACTGAGTAGCACTTGGAAGTATCATGCCTTTTAAAGGCCTAATCTCTAGAGTGACTGGCTGGGAGGTGCATGGAAGAGGCACATCGTGATACATCTGTGCAATCAGGGCCGGCTCTATGTATTTTGCCACTCCAGGCACAGCAGTCAGGTGGTTTTCGGCGGCACGCCTGTGGGAGGTCCACTGGTAATGGCAGATTTGGCGGCATGCCTGCAGGAGGTCCACTGGTCCCGCGCCTTCGGCATACCCGCCACTGAATTTCTGCTGAAGTCTCAGGACCAGCAGACCTCTCGCAGGCATGGCGCCGAAGGCAGCCTAACTGCTGCCCTCACAGAGACCAGAAGGCCACCCCCAATGGCTTGCTGCCCCAGGCATGCGCTTGGTGTGCTGGTGCCTGGAGCCGCCCCTGTGTGCAATAGAAACTCTTCCTCCTCTGGCCACTCTGCTGGCAGTACTATCTATCCAATCTCCAGTGATGGGAACCTTATCCTGGTTGATCTCTGCATGGAAGGAATATGGGATAAAAATTTCCTGCACACACATCCCCTCAAGCCTACATCTACAGCGGGAGACACAGTTTAGCCCATAGCTTAATTAATGTTACAATAATTGTGTTTGGCTGAGTAACTTTAGTGTGCTCTGCTGATCACCTGCAGTGTGGACTTTTAAAATACATTATAAAGTATTCGAATTGGGAGATAATTTTGTTAGTTATTCATTAACTTTAAATAACCCGTTTTGGAAGAGTGTGTGTTTTTTCTTAAACGCAAGGTGTGTGGTTTAGAAACTTTGCATGGATTAAAACTTTGCACTATCTTAACATAGCTAAGAATTTTCTTTTATTTTTTGTGTGTGTGCAAAATTTCCTCTCCCTCACCCCCCACAAAAAAAACTGAAGTACAAAGGAAATGGTCCATTTGATTCAAATTGTGTGTGCCCTGCTATGTCTTAAGGTTTTGGACCAGGTTCAGATCTTACTGTTTACCATCATTGCTTTCAGTTATTGCTGATTTATATTAATGTAAAGTGAGATCAAAACACTTATGGTGTTTGGGTTTTTTTTTCAGAAAACTTTTTTCAGATTGTGTCAGTAGTATGGATTGGACTTTTGTGCCTTTAAATAAAACTGTTGAATTATGAGATTAAACTGGCTAATATGCACTATCATCTTATTTTATAGTGGTACACCCATATTGGCATTGTAATGGATTCAAGCTACAGACTGATAAAGTATATGAATAAGTATAGTTTAAAAGTCATATAATGGGTAGTGATGTAAAAATGTAGGAAATATGACCGACTCAAAACTTCCTAGACCAGATACTATGTGCTCCTCTCGCTAAGAGAGAAAGAAGTGGATTTTAATTAAAAAAAAAAAAAAAAAAAAAAAAATCATAAGTTATAAACATACTAATGAAGTCCCATAGGGCCTGTTTTTCCATCAGTGTATTTCACTCAGGCATCAGATGTTTCTTCAGGCTTATTACTCCTGTTCTGGCTTCTGCTGCTAATTATAAAGAAGTTTTTTTCGCATATACAGTGCCATTGTTGTAACAATGCCCCTAGATACCTGATTAAATAGATTATAGATTCATCTCCTTCTGCTTGCTTCTTGGTGGTTAGAAAGTGGCAAAGACCCAAAATTGTAGCATGGAGGCAACTTTATAACTAAATTTTTAAGGAAGTTAGGAACTTAAAAAGTTTTCGAATTCAAACAGTCCCAAGGATCAATAATTTTTCTGGTAGGAAAATTTTATTCCTTCCTTAAAGTATTTGTACTGGTCCAACAAAATGTCTGCCAGTGAAATATGAAATCTTAAGTAATGTCATGCTGATTACCTACTTGTTTCCTGTTTTTGCCCTCACCATTCAATTATGGTGGTTATGGTATGAGAAACAATAGAAAATAGACATTACTGACTATTGACATCTTGTGAGCTGCTAGTTAATTTAATATTATACTTTTATGAAAGCTGGGATTCCATGATGTTTTCATACAGTATCCAGCATTAATCCTAACTCTTGGAACGTCAGAGATATTGGTTGGTAAAATAGTGAAAGAATCAGTTTAGAAATCAGTTGACTTGTGATGGATAAAGAATTATTAATTTTTGTTATTGTTAAGCTGATAACATTACCTGCCATGTAGTGAATTTGTTGTGGCCTAGTAGTGCAGCATATACATAAATACACATTCATCTTGTACCTGAACAGCACGTAGGCAAATAAAGTAAGTTCAGAAAACTGAAAACCTTTCACTGTGAATCCTCTTGCTTTTGTTGTTTGGTCAGTATTTCCAGGTTTTCCTTTTTTGTGTGTTTATTAAATATACTGGACATTGCTTTTTCTTTTCTTTCCAACAAGACATACTATATTTTACATGAAAAATATTCAGATTCAATTTGATCTGAAAGTTTAATCATTATTACTTATTTATAATGCATGAGAGCCCAGATGCCTATATCAGGGTTTGCTGCCCCGTGGTGCTGGTCTGTGTAAAATAAGACAATTCCTGCCTTCCAAAACTTATGGTCTAAACCAGTATAAGCAAAGTGAAAATTGTTTGAGTTAGCATCGTACACTACACTTATCACTATAGGGTGAGTGTAGAATGGCGTTTGTCTTATTAATTCATATTGTTTGTTTTTCCCTTTTTTCTTTTCTTTGAAGGTGTGGTTCTTATATCCCTTGCTCTCTGTGCAGATGCTGTTATAGGAAATGTGCAGGAAAAAGCTATGAAGTTACACAATGGTTCCAATTCAGAAATGGTAAATACCTGACTCTTTTATCTAGTGTTCTGTCACGCAGACCAGTGGCTCTCAACTTTCCCAGACTACTGTACTCCTTTCAGAAGTCTGATTTGTCTTGTTTATCTCCCAAGTTTCACCGCACTTAAACTACTTGCTTACAAAATGTGAGATAAAAATACAAAGGCGTCTCAGCACACTATTACTGAAAAATCGCTTACTTTCCCCTTTTTACCATATAATTATAACATAAATCAGTTGGAATATAAATATTGCACTTATACACTGAAATGTATTATATAGATCAGTGTAAACAAATTGTATGAAATTTTAGTTTGTATTGACTTCGCTAGTGCTTTTTATGTAGCCTGTTGTAAAATTAGGCAGCTATCTAGATGAGTTGACGTACCCTCTGGAAGACCTCTGCGTACCCCCAGGAGTACACTTACATCTGTTGAGAACCACTGACATGGACTATACCAATACATACAGAGTTGGAATTTTCTCCTATTTTTAAGAGATATTCTACATAAGTCAGGATATACTGATCATGTAATGGCAAACCAAAACTTAATCTGTTTATCATGCATATAAAAAGAAAGTGCTTGTGCTGCTGTACTCACTTTTTACCTTCAGAGGTACACATTTGTGTACATGATTAAATGAAACAAGTTTTGAAGTTGCAATAATTCTATCCTATTTTTGTCTAATGTTTGTATAGACAGGAAGCATATCCTTTGTTTATGCATCCTTCCTGTATAACTGAAATCAATAGCTTGAATTATTTTGTATTTTCTCCATTCATTTCAATGTTTTTAAAAATCTCATTCAGCACCTAAGTACCTTTAAAAATCTGGCCATTAGTGACCATCCATATTATAGTGCTGTAGATATACCTAAGAAAAACACAACTATGGGACTAGTAGCATAATAGTGAAATCTGAAATTGTATTGGCAAATTACATTTATGGGGAGAGCAAGTAGATGGGAGAGATCAACCCCAAAAAAACACTAGGCAGTGAGCTGACGCTACTGAATAATTGCCCCAGATAATATGGGAAAGCAGTTCAACATTTGATGTTTGTATCACATATATACACAAGCAGTTTGAAACACCTGCTGTAGTCAGTTTGGTCCAGAGCTGCTAAAAACTGACAGAATGGTAATGGACTTAACATTGTAATTGATTTTTAAAAAAATCCAGAACTTTGAATTAAACTACCTTTTCCATAAGCAGTGTAAAAAAACAGACTAAACATCAAAAGTGACAGACCACAAAGGTACTGCAAAAAGAACAGGAGTACTTGTGGCACCTTAGAGACTAACACATTTATCTGAGCATAAGCTTTCGTGGGCTACAGCCCACTTCATGCTCAAATAAATGTGTTAGTCTCTAAGGTGCCACAAGTACTCCTGTTCTTTTGGGGGATACAGACTAACATGGCTGCTACCCTGAAACCTGTCATAGAGTACCAGGGTTAGAAGAGACTTGTCACAAAAGGTACTGACACCCTTTTTATTTAAAAACAAAAAACAAAAAAAAACTTCTGAAATGGAGCTAATTTTCTAAAGAGCAGTGACAAAATCTTCAGACTGACTTGACAAATGTTAAGTATCAGAGGGGTAGCCGTGTTAGTCTGAATCTGTAAAAGCAGCAGAGAATCCTGTGGCACCTTATAGACTAACAGACGTTTTGGATCATGAGCTTTCGTGGGTGAATACCCACTTCGTCAGA
>NC_133770.1:180939208-181048748 GCF_003597395.2 Chelonoidis abingdonii | reverse complement strand
CTGGAAATTTCCACTACATTCATCTGACGAAGTGGGTATTCACCCACGAAAGCTCATGATCCAAAACGTCTGTTAGTCTATAAGGTGCCACAGGATTCTCTGCTGCTTTGACAAATGTTATTCAGTCCCAAAAGATACAAACTGGGATGCACAAAGCTTAGAATAAAAGAACCAGGAGATGCGGCTGAAAAGTTTAAAATGATTGGAGAACTCCTCTGAACTTTGGTAAAACTTACATTATATACAGATATCAATAGAAGCACATCCATTAAAACTTTACCTCATCAGAGTTTAGTAGTCTATCCTCAGTACAGAACAGAGGCACTGTGACTAACCCCATTAGAAATTACTTTAGAAAATAATCAGAGCTTGAAAATTAAATGCCTTTATAATAATGAGCAGTATGGGATTTCGAAATTCATATGAAGCCCAGAAGCTCTTCATCGCTTTTTAAAGCAGTAATCAGCTCTTTTTAAAATCCTGTCCTCCTAAGTGCCAACAAGATTTGAGGAACGAATAATCTTTACCAATGTTTTGTATTGAGAATCAAATAATTTTACCATTTTATACACTTACTGTCTTATTGCTACATAGGAAGACCATAGCAGAAAGGGGGAAACAAAATCACCAGGGTTATGAATAAGTTCTAGCAAGTGAAAGAATCTGCAGCTAATCAAAACAGCAAATGTCTAGTACTAGTGAAGTTAAAGTGTGAAGTGACTTCGATGCCCGTGAGCTCAAAAAAAGAGGTGATGTTTGTTGGCAATAAATGCACATTAATAGCCAACCCATTAATCT
The DNA here is from genome assembly GCF_003597395.2 of Chelonoidis abingdonii. Classification (NCBI taxonomy): domain Eukaryota; kingdom Metazoa; phylum Chordata; order Testudines; family Testudinidae; genus Chelonoidis; species Chelonoidis abingdonii. Next base: position 181,047,950 of record NC_133770.1, on the reverse strand, counting down.
GTAAGTCAAATTGAAAATGTTAATTAAATATGGTTCTGAGAACTCTTGTAGGCTTTCTTCCCTTAGTGGAATTAATAAAATTTTCATAGTAGACAACAAGACCAGAGTAAATGGACACTTTTTTTTTTTTTTTTTTTTTTTTTTGGAGTTAACCTCATAAAAAAAATATATATTGCTGTAGCTGCATTTTCTTCAAACTGATTATTAAAATTGTGACTTTGACATTGTAATTAGTATACTTATCGGTTTCCTGCAATAACATATTGCCATACATATTTTATAAAGCAAAACCTTTTTTCTTCAATTACATTTGTTTTTTCAAATTGTATTCAGTGAAGATAACGATGCCTATAGTTAAGATTCCCTAATACTTTGTCATAGTAGCAGTGGTCTAATTACTAGAGCACACTCCCCTACAAAATCTGGAATAGAACCTATTATTCCATAGTCTCCACATTGTTTTGCTGTCTGACAAATAGCTGTGAAACCCACTGGCAAAATATATGTCTATAGATGCTTGTAGTGGTAGGTCCACATACAAAATAACAGCCTTCATTAGCTACAGTGGTAGAGGATTGTGCGATGTCTTACTGTGGGGAAGGGGTCAATATGGTTGTACATGCTGATGAAATTTGTTTTTCTAATGTTTTAAGTTTTTAAAGAATTTAGGATGAGGCATCCAAAGAAGATGTTAAAAGAACATTAAGGTTGCAAAGTCAAGTACTCAAAAATTAGGAAACCTCTTAGCACATATATAGTTTTTTCCACAGGACATCAGCCTTGTTCTATGCACACACTGGACGATGCTTTGGGAATTGTTTGAGATTGTGTAATGTATGAATTGGTTGTCTGTAGGACATTTGCCTCATTCATTGAGGAAGCTGGAAAGTGTTTCGTGAGTGAAGCAGGGGATTATTGTGGGAAGAGAAAGGATTGTCTCATGGTCAAGGCAGATTAAGGCTGCCCTGGAGAACTGGATTCTGTCCCTGCATCTGTCACCTGGTGGGCAGGGGCATGATAGGACAGGGAAGGAGCCGGCTTCAGGTTGAGAATATGAATGCTGACAGTTCCTACCTGCTCCTTAGTGCCTATCCTGGGCACCACAGCCCCTCCAGTTCCTGCTGTTGCCTCTGCCCTCCCACACATACAGGAGTGTATTGAAATATTTCCATTGTGGAGATAGTAACCCTCCCACTGCCAGTTCCACCACATAGTTCCTATAGGATGCTGGGCAAGTTGCTTAAACCAAACTATTCACAAGTGGCCACTAATTGTGTGTCACATGTTTTCTTGATGCCCAGCAGGAGACATGTAGGGCCAGATCTGAAGGAGTATTTGAGCTCTCACAACTGCATTAGAAGTAGGAGCTGTGTTATAAATGCATAAAGCATTAAGTACTCTGAAAAAATCAGGATTTTGGTGTCTGAAATCCATCTCCCAAAATTAGTGGACACTTCTGATAATTTTGGTCTTTAGTCTCTCTCTCTCTCTCATTTCCTGATCTGGACATTGGGGGGCAGAGAGGGGAAATACCATCTCATGTCACAGGGGTGTTGTGAAGATAACTCATTAATGTCAGTAAATAACCGAGATATTATGAGATTATAGTAGAAAAGCCCATGAGTAAATTAATTCTGTATTCAGTGCAGTGTTCAGATGATGTGCAGTGAGTACAAAGTGCTACACCCCAAATGACGAAGATAAAAAGAAATGTTAGTGATCACTGTCTGTCCTTGTCACTGAATGAGGCATGGGTTCTGTGGAAAAAATAGTATGTGGTCATGTAAATTAAAGACTGTCATGATGAACATGCTCAAGTGGACTGAATTAAGGTTGCACAGGCAACCTTAATCCTGGCATTTCCAAATGTATGAATGCTTGGCTTTGCTAACAATGTAGTTTTGTTTATGTAATTTATAAGTGTATTTACTTGGAGTTATGTAAATTAAAAATAGTTAAACTGCATGTATTTATAATTGTTCAAAGTTTTACTTAAGCAACAAAATCCTGAATTCGAAGTATTCGCTTTCTCTTTTAGGTCTGGCCTGAGGATATTAGTAACTGACTTTCTGCATATGAGAGATTTTATTTTGTGTGGGGTAGTGGTAAAATGGAAAATCGTGATCCTGTTACCCACTCTCACTTTTCATATATTTACTTAAATACTAATGTTTGAGGATGTTATGTGCTGCATTTAGAATTAATTGAGTATATTAACACAGCCACATATTGGAAAGCATTTAATTTCCTACTTTAATTGTTTAGTAGGACTAGCTAATATTTTTATTTTAACTATTCCAGGTTCTGTATTCCTATTCAATAGGTTTTGTGTACATTTTATTGGGATTGACATGCACTAGCGGATTAAGTCCTGCAGTAACATTTTGTTCAAAGGTAAACACTGATTAATCTCATTTTAAAATAAAAATGTTTAAATAGTTTTTTATGTACTGAGGACTCCTCACTATAAAGATTATTGTTAATATAGTGTGACAAGTCTTACTGTTCTCTTAACATAACTTTCTGATCTAGAGTACAGGTAAACTTGTCCAACTTGCAAATTAATCCTTTTTTTAGTCTTTGATCAATAAAGTAGCTGAATTTTAAAAAGTGCCATAACTGAGTTCATAATCTTATTTTTCCATTATTTAATGAAAATTAAATAAGAACCTTTGCATGAATGCATTGTTGAACAGCTTATTATTGCTCACGCAGTTGATTAAAGTCTATCGTTTTATCTCATTTTGCAACACCTCAGGGTTTGTTTTGCATTGTCCTAACAGGTTTTTTGTTGTTGCAGCATCCAGTTCAGACTTATGGTTATGCATTCTTTTTTTCCCTGACTGGATATTTTGGAATATCTTTTGTTCTAGCATTGATTAAAATCTTCGGTGCCCTTCTAGCTGTAACAGGTATGAACAAATTACATATTTAGTATATTGATATAAAAACAATCTACTCCTATTTCCCATTTAGGACAAAGCTTGTGAGAATTGTTCTTGCTCTCTCTTGCTTCTACTCTGTGAGCTGATTTACCTGAGTTCATGTAGCATGACTTCTCTGTTGCAGTATATTTGGAAACCAAGGTTCTTTCTAACCCAGTGCCTTCACCTAGAAGGGCTTTGTGCACAAATATATGAACACCAGGACCCTGCTAGATACATAAACAATACACTTGACAGATCTGTGGAATCAGAAATACACACCAAAATATAAACAAAAAGGTAAGGCTTATTTGGGACAGGGAGGAAAAAAAGTGTTAAAATAAAATGGGGCACAGATGTGCAAAAGGCAGTATCATGCTTTCCAGACATAAAATCGCAGCCTCTGAGAAATTCCAGGAAGCCTTTCTACATATATTCTCAATAGATTTATGTAGTGCACTCTGTTTAAGGCCTTGAACCTGCAGACATTTATAATTAGATGCTGTTAAGGCAATAGTAGATGTACATTGCAGGTTTAGTGGGGAAAAAAAAAATCAAGGAGAGCAAATTGTATTTTCAACCCCTGAAATCTTGCTTGGTCATCTGACTAGGATAACAAGATATGTTGAATTGTACATGTCAGGACTTAGATCAAAGATACAGGGCATCTTATCCTATCTAACTTTTATTATATTAGCTTTGATTTGTAGCTTTTTTTTATAAATACAAAATAAGTGCTGGTCCTGTGCTCTGGGCACCCTTGACAGCCATTAAAAATACCATCTATAAATATAATTCCAACAGTCCGTCTCCTTCATTCATAAGTTTAAACAACAAGCAGTCAGGTAGAAGCAAAAGTCAGAACAATACTCTTCCCTTCCCACAACACCAACTCAACTTTCAACCTTCACCAGTTCCATCTTACTACATCCACCACAAAAGCCTGTGTAAACAGTTGGGCTTTGTAGCATGCCCTGCTGGTCAACAGATAAAAGCTATTTTAAACCAAGGGAGTGTGTGAATTCCAAAGCTGAATACCTTGCCACCAGTTCACTCTCTTCCAAACCAAGGAAGTTGCTATTTGATTTCTTAATAGCAGATGGAAATCTTACTGTATATTTAAAATGCAACCTGTGTTGGGAGGTATCAGACAACACATTCTATCAAAGATGCAAATAAACTCTTTGTCTAGTCTTGCAGATGCTTTGCCCAACCTTGCAGTGTTACTCCCATCTTGTTCCAGATAGAAAATGGAACATATATAAGGACTACCAGATGCTTAGTATGGCACATGCCTGCACCCGGTACATCAGAAGACATAGTTATACTGTGCTGTGTCATCAGTATTCTGAAAGTACTTTAAGTAATTACTAATGCTTCTAAGGGTAACATATATGCAAAGAACAGGAGAGGTGACAAGATGGAATCCTGTGGGACTCAAGAAGGGAGTGTTCCAAGGAAAGAAGATATCCAATACCATTCTCTGGGAATGCTCCACAAGAAAGGAAAAAAAGTCACCCGAGGGCCCCCTTGTCCTGCTGGGGTACAAAGGCACAACATCTTATGATCTGTAGCATCAACAGTATTAATCAGTAGTATTGAAAGTATCATCTGTAGATGGCATGGACACTTCCACTCATTGGCAAGAAAAGCTATACTAGCACCACCCATGCAGTCTGTATCCATACGCAGGTCAGTACCCAGATTGACAAGTATCAAGGGGATCTGTGGCAATGAGACATCCATGACCTAGATAGAAATTTCAGTCTCTCAACCGCTGATTTCATCCCAAGTAATATAATCAAGAATATGGCCAGCTACATATGTTCAGTAGTCAACCATCTGGGATAGTTGTGTGGTGAGCATGAAAATCTTGAGCCAGCTCAGATGATTTGCCATCTACATAAATATTGAAGTTACTAAACCCTTAGTGCCACAGCAGCAAGGAACCTTACCTGCTTATGCATTAACTTTGCAGGGGAACAGTGTGTGTTGTGCACACTAAAAATAGTTCAGTCTTAACTCAGTCTTGGAACCAACATAGGGAATGTGTTAGTGAATTTTTTTCCTCCCCTTGCTCAGAGAAGAGGAACTGCAGTTTAAGGTAATGAAAAATGATCAATGCTAAACAGATCCTATATGAAATACTGGACACCAGTACTTTTTCCAACAGGGAAATATTAATTTAGTCCAGTGATTTTCAACCTGTGGTCCACAGAGTATGTTTAAGATTTCCAAAGGGGTCCTCAGCTGCATTTGGAATATTTTTAGGGGTCTGCAAATGAAAAAAAGATTGAGAACCACTGATTTAGTCTATTAATGTTTTGTCTCTGTAACATACTTAATGGAGGATGATTCCACTGTCAGGAGTAGAATATTTACTTATCAATAATTTGTTTAAGCTTTACATTGTTTCTAAAATCAAATGTATTACCAGAATGGCAAGTATGACAAACCATGATTTAAGGATTATCTGTACTAATTTACTGTGGTTTACATCTGTGTTCATTCAGCCATCATCATGGAGCTGGTCATAATATTTTAGCACATAGTGTTACTTTAATGTAATAAAACTAGCTACAGCAAAATTACATCTCTAAGTGAACATTATTAATCTGTACAATTGTGACCTTGCAAGTCAGCAATCATAGAAGCTGCTTGCATGTCAAGGTTGTGTCTGGTTTTGAATGGGAAGAGGAGAAAGGACCTTATTAAAGTGTCTCGAAATGACTATCAAGTTGTCTCCAACTCAAGAAGTCAGGCAAGAGTCAGGGTTCTCTCTTTCTATGTCCCTATTTCCAAAATCCTTTTTAAATTAATGCTCCTTGTCCTAGTTGACTATGACACAGACATGCCCAGAGCTGTTTAAAACAAGGGAATTCGTAGACTTCGAGAGGGTAGAGTTTCATTTGGATATATTTCACAAGACTAAATTGTGTCCCTGATCCTCCTGTAGTTTATATAGCTGTAATAGCTGTGTGTCAAAAACAGTTACGTCAGGCTCATTTCTTCCTTAGGTTACCCTTTTTATAAATACAAACATCAGTCATAAGGGAGTGGGGGTGGAAGGGGAAGCAGGAGAATGTGAGGGAACTTAATAAATACATAATTGGAGACATACCTATCTCCTGGAACTGGAAGGGACCTTGAAAGGTCATTGAGTCCAGCCCCCTGTCTTCACTAGTAGGACCAAGTACTGATTTTTGCCCCAGATCCTTAAGTGGCCTCCTCAAGGAGTGAACTCGTAACTCTGGGTTTAGCAGGTGAATGCTCAAACCACTGAGCTATTCCTCCCCCTTTCCCCAAAAGCTGGTTTCTGTAATGTAATGTTCTTCATTTAGCGTAGTGGAAGGGAGAATATGGACAGTTTTGATCTAAAATATTGTCTAATTTATTATAAAGCATTTTAATCAAGTTTGCCACCGTCGTAGTTTGAGTTTTGCTTTTTTAACCAATTCACTATATGCATTGATTTCAAATGAGCACAGATGAGAAGAGTTGTTTCATGCCTTGAAACAGTTTTTAAAAAGTATATTTTACTATGTTAAAGAATGCTGTGGAATAGTAAAACCTTCCCAGGAATTCCTGTGCCTGACCTTGACAGTTTTAGTACTCTAGCCCTTTCTACTTGCCTGTAGCAATGGGGAAATGTTTACCATGCCTTGGAAGAGCATCACATTCATTACTGCCCCCTGATTGCCCCCATATTGAGCAGGAGGGGAAAAAATAATTTAATGAAAATTGTATTTATATTAGCAGAATGAGAAATTATCAGACTTAATTGGAAAAAAGAGAGAGCACTTAATTTAGAAGGAAATGGTTACATAAATATTTTAATAAATAACTGATTTGGTGAAAGAACAGAAACAATAGTAGTGAGAAAAACTTGTGTAATTTAACCATTTTTAAATTAATCTAAATTCTTTTCTAATTAAAACTCAATTTTCTTTTTTATTCCCTTCATTTTTCACTTAATTGAAAATGATTTTATTTGATATGCATAAACTTCTTAAAATGTAAAGATAATTACTAAAAAAAAGTTGAGATCAGGTAAAGATAAAGCAAAGGTACAAGAGAATACTTCTGCCCATGTTAATCCTAGTTTTAAGAGAACACTTGTGGAAAAATTTAAGACCATGTATGAGTGTTATTGTTGAGTAGTTTCATATTTGACTACTATATAAACAGTTATGCAGTCAGAACATGACCATGTAGACCACATAATTCATATGATATTTCAGTGCAGTTTATGAAAGTTGTGGTTTAATTTTGGCATAATCCAGCAGGTTATAACTTTACCTAAATCTGTTAATTGGATTATGTCCACATGAACTACAATTCAGATTTTCTTATAACGACAAGATCGCAGGTAGGCAGAGATTAGTGAAGTAGTACGTGTGGCCTTCTGAAATCCATTGTCACGTTCAGTGTCCTGACCAGAGTTATTTCTCTGTACTGAGGCCTGCTGTTATGTAAATAAGACTTCAAATATCTTCAAAAAAAGTTAAGATGCAAATACCTATGCCCTTCAAAATAAAACCAGAAGCAAGGATCTATGTCGGTAGAGTCTGTCCAAAATAATGTAAGATTGTAATAGTAAGTGTTACAGTATATCTAAATCTTATTAACATGTTTAAACTCCTTATTTTGTTTTAAAAATGTACATAATCTAGTTCACAATTTCTACTGGCAACGGTTTCAAACATGGTTTATCACATTCCCATGATACCCATGATCTGGTGAGAATAAAGTGAGCATTCGGATAAATGAATCTGGTTACTTTGGGAATGTCTGTACTAAGAATATCTTTACTGGCTTTGCTGCATCGATGCAAACCTCACTGTGTATGTGGTGCACCAGTTTCAAACCAGAGAAGCCACACACCCCAGCGCAAACCCTATTTGACACTGGTCAAGTCATCTACCAGTTTGCACCGGTGAAGCTTACCACTACAAATATCCCTGCTATAGATAGGCCCTTAATTACCTAGTTTATTAATACCTCCTAATAACAGCTTTAGTTGGATTATAACTAGATGCAAATTAGAGTTAACCATTGTTTTTCTTCTGCAGTAACAACAGGAAGAAAAGCAATGACCATTGTGCTTTCTTTTTTGTTCTTTGCAAAGCCATTCACATTCCAGTAAGTATCTAATTGTCCTTTTATGGCTTGTGTATTTCATAAAATCAGGTTCTTGATCACTGAAATTGAACAACATTACCAGTTAATCGTCAAAAAATATTTGAGTAAGATTTTCTACTACAAATGTTTGAAAGTTGTTGTAAATATTGACTGGTTTGTTGATTGTTATGCCAGAGAGAATAATTTCATTTTTTTCTCAAAAACAGAGGACAGATCCATTGTACGTATTGGGGGTGTCATAAAATATAGCTCCTGTAAACATGGGAATGTACTGCGGATTGAGAGTATTTTATTCATATAGCTAAGAACCATTACAATTAATTATAGCTTAGTATATGTGGACAGGTTATGTCAAATAAATGTCCTTCTCCAGTCTACTTACCTAAGAAGAAGGAGAGAGGATAATAAAAATTAAGAGCTAAGCTAATACCTTGGCTGGGTCCTACCACTTGCTTCTCTCTCACTGGAGACCATTTTTTAGATTGTCAATTTTTTGAGGCAGAGACTTTATTTTTTTGTAGAATGTGAGGCACATTATTGGCACATTACAGATAAACTGTTAATACTATGATTATTTTCCTCTTTTCCCCCCTTCAGGTACGTGTGGTCAGGTTTATTAGTTGTCCTGGGTATATTTCTGAATGTTTACAGTAAGAATATGGATAAAATCAAGCTGCCTTCGCTACGAGGTCTTTGGAAAAAAACTGTGGAAGAAAGAAAGACAAGGACGTTGTCACAAACTGTGTAGACAGTGGTTTTATGCCATGTTTTGAATCTGACTTATTTTATTGGAACAGTCTTCAACTGGTTCACTTTCCACAGGGAACGTTATTAAAACCAAAGGAGCTGAAGGCATATTGTCTGCTTGCAGATGATTTGACATGAACAGTTTTATGTGAGCCTTCTCTTCAGAGCACTTGAATTCGTCATAGGTGTTATATACCATTGTCAGAAGGCATTATCAAGCCAATGAAGGAAAGGAACTCCTGGCAGACTGCTGAAAAACTATGCTCCAAATGGGGAACAGTAGAATATTAATTTGGGCATTTTTATCATATCAGATGTGGCTGATTTGAAATGAGTGGTTGTTTGTTTTTAATGTTGGGTTGGGATTATTTAAAAGTAATATTGTATTAACACTTAATGGAAGCTAATCAGTTACTGATTGACCAAATTGAAATTTTAAAGTTGGAAGAGAGAGAATAAGGTATGTCATGATTTTTCATTTTAAATAAAAATTCATTTTAAGTTCTTGATGAGAATCTCAACATTGTACATTTGTTAATATAATTGGCATTTCTGTTGAAATCAAAATCTGATTAATGTTTTAAATTTGAGACTGAAAGAATCATGTTTTTTTTCCATTTTTCCCCTGTCATCCAGCTTTTAAAAATTATTCAAAAGTGCACATAGACATTGCTGTTAAACCCAATGTGGGGGGAAAAAAGTACCAAGATCTGTGTCTGCTTGCAATGCTATCTCACCATCAGAGGAGTTGTTTGCTGCTTACTATACTGGTGTAAAACAGTGAGTGTAAGTTCTCTAACAGCACACAGGTTAATATATTAAACATTATTTCTCTTTACTGTCCTCAAATTAAAGCTTCAACTCCAAACGTGAGTGGATGACGATGAGATTTTTCTTCCAGTGGACAGAGTGCACACACGGGGTCTTATTGATCAGGAGCTGTGGGTAAATGAGAGGCACAGGGATGGATTCAAGGGGCACGCTACAAACTTAACTAACAACACCCCTACCCATTGCTATCTGCCCATCCCCTCTCTCATAGCAGGTGTTTAATTGGATCCCACCATAAAACCAATAATTCATCTCACTTCTGAATCCTCTCACCCCTCTTCCTCCCTGCCACACCCACCCTCTCCCAGCAAAGACTTCAGGTCTCTCTTTTCCTTACAGCAAAAGGTTCTTACTAGTCATACGTTGCAATAAGCTAAAAAGTCCTATTACCTTCTAACATTAAAATTCCTATTCTTGTTCCTTTTATGCTGGACTGTGCCTCCACAAAGCTATATGAGGCAAAAAAAACCTCTGGACCCCACCAGTTCAGCCCAATAGGAAAAATTCCTTCCTGATTTCCAAAATAGGTGATATGTTAGGCCAAGGGTCTCAAACACACAGCCCGGAGTTATTTCCTGCGGCCTGCCATAGGTGCCAACTCCACCGGTGGCCAAGTTCCCCTTTCCTCCCCCCCGCTCCCAAGCACACCACATCCCCCACTCCTCCACCTACCTCCCAGCGCTTCCTGCCACCAAACAGCTGGCACTTAGGACTTTCCGGGAGGAGCGGGGACGTGTGGCATACTTGGCAGGAGGCAGAGAAGAGGCAGGGGCAGGGATTTGGGGAAGGAGTTGGAATAGGGGTGGGAAGAGGCAGGGCCAATGAACGAGATGAGCAGTGTGAGGTATGAAGTTCAGCCTGTATGATTCTTTGCTGTGAGTAGTTGGGAAGATTGTTAAAAGTGCCAACATGTTTTGTATGAATAGTTACTTTAAAAAGTTCCTGCCATTACAGCTATGTTGATAGACTGTTAGTGTAGATCATCATCAGTGTTACTGACCACGTAAGGAATAGTTATAGGTGTTTATATTTTATTAAAACCCCTCTTCACATTATAGTTTTTTAAAGTCAATACATTGACATTTAATAGCAGAGTACATTACTCTTCATTTTTTACTATACTTTTGTATCGTTATATGAAAAGGTTTCAGGGATGTGGCCCTCAGGCCAATGAACTAGTCTTCATGTGGCCCTTGTGGTGATTTGAGTTTGAGACTCCTGTGTTAGACACACAGCATTTTGGAAACACATCTCAATATATACTTCAAGTAGAGGGAGTCACAGCAATGGCCCCTGGATGTCTGGGGAGGCTTTAAATTAATATCTAATGTCCCATCAGCTCCCCTAACCCTCCCCTGTCTTCCCCAAATGGCCAATGCATGGCAGAGAAGTCCCTTTCCTGAGGCACTCCCCTACATGCACTTTGAAGGCACAAGGAGGGGCTAAGCTCCAGCATTTGAGGGCATTAGCTGTCCCCTCCCTCTCCCAGGAGCTGGCCATCCCATTGCTGTGGTCCTGTCATTTCCTTCTCCCTGCCCCCCTGACTCCAAGACACGGAGGGGTGTTTTCAAGCTATGTCTCCATTTTTTGCATGCACGTTCACTTGCCCGAACTTACACCCACAAAAATTGGGTGCAGTCATGTAAAAATCAGGCCCTGGAACATCTTTTCAGCAGTTAAGCATGCCCTTGCTCAGTACTAGCTGCTCTCATAATTTGTGATGGAAGAATATATTGGATGAAAAAAAAATTGGGGCAGAGATTGAACTGTTCCAAAATCTTTTGGGTTTGTGATGCAAGCATTAGTACATCGTGAAATGGCAATCACTGCTGTACATTAGTTCTCACCATGGAACTATGTGATGATTTGCTGCAACTCTGCTAATCAGATTATATTGAGATATAAAAATATTACAGTTAATGTCAAAGTTATATAATACTGTTTTCTTAACCTGTGTCTCTCCACATCTGGGTATAGTGCTTAGATTATACCCAATGCAGTGTTTGTTTTAAGAGTCGTAAGATGCATATAGTACATAATCAGCAATAACCCAAATGTAGGTGAATAAATTTAATAGTTTAGATATTAGCCTCCAATTACTAATGAAAAGTTATACAGAGTTGGTTGTGGAAAGCAAATATATCAATGAGTAAAGATTGTCCCTCAGTAATTGAGAATTTAGGATATATTGTCCGTTAGAAAATACAATCCATCCAGGAAGTATTTGAGTTACTTTACAGACTGCGCTTCTCATCAGCACTCTAGCTCATCCCTCCTGGTGTTGCCAACGTCCAGTGATATGTTCTAGGTAGATGTCCCTTGACCACCTGATGGTGTCCAACATCATGAGTTGCCCCATCAGCTGAGCTTAGCATTGACCAATTCTACAGTCTGTCAACACTGACTCCTTACTGGAGTCCAATACGCTCAGGGCTCCAATGATCAGCACGTGAGTTTGAACCTCATAGCTCCAGCTCTCAAGGTTTCATCAAGAGGAGCCTATATTTCCAGCTTTCGAGATTAGGTGTTGCAGAAGGCAGTGGTCCTGTTTTCAGAGGGAACTGTGACATCCATCATGATCTTCCAGTCCTCGTTGGTGGTGGTGACGATGTCCTGTCGCAGTTGGCTGGCCATTCCGGGGATGGCAGAGTTCACAGCCACTTTCCCTCTGAGTGGTGGGATGGCTCTGACTAGATGATCATGGATGGTGTTATATTGCAGCTCCCTGGTTCTGGAATGGGGCTTGCAGCTACATAGGACATGGGGTAGGGTCTCATTGACATAGCCACACTTCCTGCATCGCTTGTCCTGATTCCCTTGGTGGACAGGTCCGTTGAGTGGAATGCAGTTGAGCTGAACCCTGTGGATGAACCTCTAGTCGGAAAATCGGGTGAAGCTGCCCCTGGGGATAAAGTGATTGCATGTCACCTCAAAGGCCTTCCCATGGTCTGGCTTCTGTTTCAGATTTTCTATGTCCTGCAGTGGATGGAATCTTTCAAGGTCCTCACCAGCATGGTTCTAGTTCTTGGAGTGATCATTGTGTGCTCCATGTTCTTCACTTGTGCCAGTGGCACCAGGACTTTCAGCTCCTGGCATTCCTCACACCACATCCAGTGGCAGCTGATACACTTCTCCAGTCATCGCATAGCATTGCGGGCACGAGTCCAGAGCGAAGCAAAGTCCCCCTCCCCCTTCCAAATTCACCTTCCAGAGAGAATCTCAGGTAGGAGGCAATATCTTGCTTGGAGGAGATCCTTGCAACTCGCTTCTTGGTGGCATCCTGCATAGCACTTTCTGCTGTGTTCCTAACCATGGTGTCTGGGCACGTCAGAAGGCATGAGTGATCACTGCAATGTAACACATCACCCATATGAGACACGTTGGCACCACCCTGCCTGTGCGAGATGTATACCAGTTCATTGCTGGTCTTCTGAGGAAGAAATGTCCACTTCTTCACTAGCTGCCTGATGGTGTTGTCTGCTTTGTTAAGAGGTACCTTCCCCATGGCAGATCCCCTTCAGATGAATGAAATATGAGGGATCAGAAAGGTGTTCAAGGCATTGATCTTCTGCCATGGTGCCAGTAGGGAGGAGTCCATCCTTGCCACATCTCGTAGGATTTCTGCGATGATATCCTCAGGTGTCTGCAGGACACGGAAACCCAAGAGCATGCTGAGATGTTGGTGTGCTTGCCCATCCTTGAGGAAGATCATGGGTTCACCCTGGACCTGAAACAGTGTTGCCTGGACCGAGTCCCTTCTACTATCAGATATTCAGAAATGCACACTTCCTGGCATTGAGGCAGAATCTCATCCAGTTGGCAGCCTCGCTCGTGACATTGCACATTTGTTGGAGACTCTCAGGGTCATCCGCAATCAGGATCAGATTGTCTGCATAGGCCAGGATATTCACTCTATTGCCATGGGAGGTTGAAACCACCTAGACCACTGTAGATGGCTCGAATGAGCTGCTCCATGGCTAAGTTGAAAACGATGGGGCTGAAGGGACAGCCTTGCTTCATGCCACTATAGATAGAAATTTCAGGCATCTCTACTTCCCTGGAGCAGATGGTGGTGCAGCCATCATAAAGTTCCCGGACAGGTTGGCAAAAGTTTTCAGGGCATCCCGAACTCTCACAGCATGGCAAAAGTGTGCTGGTGGGGCACTGAGCCAAAAGCATTAGCCAGGTTGAGCTACACTATGGTACGTTGCTTCCGTGCCCTCTTGGCCATGTGAATGGCAGTCTGAAGGACAAAGTTGTGTTCATAACAGCCTTTGCATGAGATGAAGCCTTTCTGGATGGAGCTGATGGCCCCTCCATTCACTGACCAGTCTGTGGTCCTAGCCGCTAGGCAGCTGGTTGGTGTACAGTTTGTACATGGTGGAACAGAGAGAGATGGGTCTCCAGTTGCTGGGGTCGTCTTGCTCACCTATCTTGTAGACGAACACCATCATAGACTTCTTCCAGGAGCTGGAAGTACAGCAGAACTGTTTGCATTTGTTGAAAATGGCATTAATACCAGGCAACCAAGATCTCATTTTTTAAGGAAGTAATAGTGAATGCCATCTTTTTCTGGGGCTGTTTTTGATCTTTGTAAGTCTGGTCATTACATCCCATGATGTAAAGTCTTGTTCCAGGTCCCCTGCTTAGCCAACTCAGGGTAGAGGATGAAGGCACCCTGGATGCTGCACTTCGTTCTGAGCTACACGGTCAAACACACCCTTGAAGTACAAGAATAGGCTCTCAGACAGGATTCCGCAGCAAGATGAGGACTCATCTCAAGAATCTCTCTCATACCCTTAGGGCAGTTTGACTGGTAGAGTTTCTGGATCTTGGATGATGATGCTTGATCATAGCAGCAACTGATGTTCCTTCTCCTGGCTTCTCTGATGATGATGTGATGGCCCAACGCAGGAGTTCTGTCAGCAGTCAGTGTTTCTCCTGAGTTCCCTTCTTTGTAGATACAATTTCTGCAGACAGGTCTTTAGCGAGTCAGTCTACAAGGAGGTCTAAGTCAAAGGAGGCTGTTGTTGCCAAATCTCCATCCAAGTGGCTTACCATGGTGCAGCAGCCCTTGCCAAAGGCTGTTGCTCCTCTGGCTGTTCAATCTCCACAGGCTCATGCTGAGAAATTGTTGCGGAATTAGCCTGTTGCCTCATTTCTTCCCAGTGTTGAGAACTCCTTTCGGCCAGATCTTGAGGCGCGATCTCTGGTACGACGACAGTGTCTTCCCTTACAGATTTTAGGGCAGCACAGGTCTTTTTAGAAAGGACAGTTTTGGAGGTACCACTGCTGGCCTTTTTAGGAATGTGGTCTTGTGTGGGAGTTTCTGGAACTATCCTGGTCCTTCTGTGGGTGAGTTCTGTCTGGGTTTTTTTTTTGTTGTTGTTGTTTTTGTTGTTTGTTGTTTTTAAATGCAGTGAGATTTCTAGGGGCAAGGTCCTGTTGGGTGGTCTTGGAGACCATGCTGGTCACCTAGGGTTGAGATCCTATTGTGACTCTTCACAGTCAGCTTTGGACTTAGCTATCTTGAATAATTTTATATCATGTGCAACCTTTGCCACCTCCCTGTTCATGCCCTTTCTCAGATCGTTTATGAATATGTTGAAGAGCATAGGTCCCAGTACAGATCCTTGAGGGACTCTACTATTTACCTCTTCCCATTATGAAAACTGACCATTTTATTCCTACACTTATCTTTTAACCGGTTACTGATCCATGAGAGGACCTTCCCTCTTATCCCATGACTGCTTACTTTTAATAAGAGCCTTTGATGTGCGACCTTGTCAAAGGCTTTCTGAAAGTCTAATTACACCATATCAACTGGATCAACCTTGTCCACGTGCTTGTTAACACTCTCAAAAGAATTCAAGTATGTCACGTTGTTGCTAATTCTCAATTTTATTGAGAGTCTCACAATGTTTGATGTTTCTCTTAAACTCCCAGCTACTGGACTTGCAACATTGACTGGTTGTGCCATACGTAGGGGGCTGGATGAAAGCAGATATGGAGGTGATCGTATGTGGGCTTGTCTACATGAACACTTAGTTTGTGGCAAGCTGGGATGTAAATCTGCCGGGCACTAAGTGTCTGTGTGGACCCTGCTGCTGCACACGAACAGTTCAAAGTGGGGTAGATCAAAGCACACTAAGGATTTACATCCCAGTTTGCCACAAACTAAGTGATCATGTAGACAAACCCTGAGGCGCTAACAAGTGGATGAGACTGAAACAGTGGCAGAGAGGAGAGAGTAGGCAACATGAAAATTGACAAGGGATAAGCAGGGTGGGACAGAGAAGGAGCCTAGAGATGATGACAGCCTTAAATTTAATAGAATAGTGATTAAGAGCCAATCAGAGGATTTGAAATAAGTTCAGATGCATTTTTTTTCCCCGCAGTCCCAGCTCTTTCCTTCCTCTCTACATCAGCCTTAAGCAGCTATTTCCCAATGAGGGCAAGTCACATGCCAAGTTTGCGAAGGAGGGGGGAAGTTTCCAGGTATTGAATTTTTTTACCAATTCTGAAAAAACAGTTTTCAGTCTTCCTTAACTCAAGAACAGGTGAATGGATTCCCCTCAGATTTGATGAAAACGTTTAACCTTTAGGTGGAGACCAGGAATGGAAGAGGTGAGTCCCAAAGGAATTTCTCAGGCAATATTTTAGCAAGTGAAACCAAGGTAATAAAATCTTAACTGTAGTGTCCCCTCCTCACTATAACCTGGTGGTTAGTGTTACTGATTTACTGGGTTCTGTATCTGTGCCTCAATTTTTCCATCTGTAAAATGTGAATAATAAAGAAATTTTTACAAAGGTCAGAGGAGCCCTCAAAGGAAAATTACTATACAAGTATTAATTGTATCCTCAATACATTCCTACATCTTAAATCAGTCCAATCACAATTTCTAACTGAAATTAAAAGAAGATATAGATTGCAGTGACTAATGTTCTTATAATCAGCATTTTGTCTGAAATTTCACCATTTGGTAACGGTTTGTAGTGTTAATGGAATTAATCAAACTGAATAATTTTCTCCTCTGTTTCATACAAGATTGAGCTACTGGACAGCACATTAGAAAATGTCAATTTTTTTTAAAGAATTGCTTGCTTTATATTATAGGTGTTCTGGAATTTGCAATACTTTCTCTTAGACTAATCTTGTTATGGGTTTAGAGTTGCTAGAGCAAGTTATAGAGTTTGGGTGGGGGGTGGTATTTTCATAGATGTGTGTTTTAATACTCACTAATCCCCTGTATATAACTGAGTTATGCAAGGGCAAACTTCACAAAAGTGAGAGAAACCCATAATTTGCCACAGGTCATGGTCTGTTTCCATTTCATGGCTTGCAGTCAGAATGCTACTTATACTATGGTGTAGTGACATTAAGAGAATATTCACTTCAGTGAATTACTATTTTATAATGAGCTTTATAATGCAAGTGGATAAGAGAAATTTACACACCTTCAAGTGTTCTTTACTTAAGGCTTATTTTTTAGAACATTCCCCCATATGTGCATGCTACTCATCAAATGGCATTTTATCTCAGGTCAGTAAAACTGATTATTACTTGTATTGCATTAGCACCTACCACCTTAGTCATGGTGCAGAACCTCATTGGGCTCAGCACTATACAAACAGAACAAAGATGGCCCCTATCTGAAAAAGCTTACAGTCTAAGCATAAAATGAGTGAAACTATTTCCCACCTTCTCACCACAGAACTTCCCTGTAGAGGAGGTCGGAGACACATGGACAAATCCTAGAAAACTACATCTAGATAAAATGGCATTAAAGTAAATTCTAAACCGTAGGTGGCCTGGGTTCTGCAATCAGATCTGATATGATTGTGCACAGTCCAGGCAGACAGGTCCACTCAGACACCACTGCAGGACTGGGGTTCAGATCTCTCAAAAGAGATTACATCTGCTATGGCTTTCCCATGTGAGGTTGAATTACTGCATTTCCTGGGCACCTTCATATGTCAAAAGTATTAAAGTAACCGATAACCATTAAATTGTTTCTTCCATCATCTTCCTATGTCAGTTGTGCCAAGGTATTAATTAGTCTAACATTTGTGTGTGTGTATAAACCCATAAAAATTAACTTTCAAAATATCACACATTCAGCATTTTGAGACACTGTCATAGATTTAGTCTGTCATCACCTACTGTGTTATCTACTTAGTCAGTGGCTAGATTTAATGTAAAATTTAGAGATACACTCATCTCTCTGATTGTTGCATCATCTCTCATCACTTCAGTGATGCCATGTCCTTTTAAATCACTCTGCCGTTGAGCTGCAAGTTTTAACTACTACTACTTGCCTTTTAGACTCTACCTCTAACTTTGACTTGATGTCCTTTCACATGTCAGTGACAGCAGCTTTGATGTCCCTTTCTTTCATTTTTCCCACAGGTGTTTCCATGCTCTCTTTCATAGACTGGAAGGGACCTTGAGACTATTACTTATCACCTTATCTTCTAGATGTTTGCAAATTGATTGCTTAAGTATTTGCTCCATTATCTTTCCCGGAACAGAAGTTAAGCTGACTGGTCTGTAATTCCCTAGGTTGTCCTTATTTCCCTTTTTATAGAGTGGCACTATATTTGCCCTTTTCCAAACTTCTGGAATCTCTCCCGACTTCCATGACTTTTCAAAGATAATCGCTAATGGCTCAGATATCTCCTCTGTCAGCTCCTTGAGTATTCTAGGATGCATTTAATCAGGCCCTGGTGATTTGAAGGCATGTAATTTTTCTAAGTAAAGTAATTTCATGTTTTCCTTCATGCTTACAATGCCCTCCCCAAACCTGTTCACGAAGTCACATCCTTTGTCTCATTCAGTCTTTCCATAAAAGTCTCACTTTTGCCATTTTGCCTGAGACCTAAGGCAGAAAGCAATATTATTTTAAAAAGATAGTAATACCCATAGCGATGAGTGCCTGCCTCACTGATCTGTGGTGTTTGTTTCTTCTTCCTTTGCTCCTTCACACAAACCACCCTTTGTGTTTGACCATTGCTTGTTTAGTCATGGCGTTTTTAGGGTGTATGCTTTTCTTGGCCATGACCATGTTTATATTTGTACAGCCTGGGGAGCTGGAAAAATAAAGCCAAACTTTACTAGTCAGGTCAGTTATTAAATAGAGTGCTGATGCTTTCTTAAAGTGGTTCTTATAGTGTAGATAATTGCTCATAGTTCGTTAGATGAAAGACTTATTTTGACTCATATTTTCCTAATACTATACAGTATCTTAATTTTAATATTTATATAATTCCTTCTACTTGACTACCCACATGGTTTACCATCATTTTTCGTCTCTCAGTATCATGGTGAGGCAGAAATATGTCTTTATTTTACTGCTGAGGAGGAAGAGAGGTTGTGACTTGCCCAAAGTTGCCTGTTCGATGGTGAATTGGGGCTAGAACTAATAGAGGACTCCCCATTCCTATGACTTAACTCAAAGATTGCCCTTGGAGAGATTCAAACCCACAACCGAACATCACCATCATTAGCTCAAGCCTACTGTACCTAGATATTAAAAGGATTTCTAAATTACATGTAACTTTTGAGTTCAAAGTGGAATAATGGCCTTAATTTTTAGTTTCTATGCTTCTTGTCACAAGCTTGGTTTTCATATGGTTGCATTTATTTTAACACTGTGGAAACAAAAAGAAGAGGGTGGTGATACTGGCTGTCACAGGAGAAAGCACAGAACCTTTTGGCTCCTAACTAACCTAGCAAATCTGGCCCTTAGTGCCTCACAGGAAGGGTTCAGGACAGAACCTTATTTTTGTACAGCAGGTGGATGGTGCACAAATACGTTATATTAAAGCTAAAGATACAGATAGGGACTAGCAGAATTTTCAAAAGCACTTAAGCATGTTAGGATCTTCTGAAAAAATTCCTCACTATGCACCTTTAGGTGCTAATTACCTTTGAAAAATCTAGCCTTAATGCTCGTGATCGGGTCCACATAGAGGATGCCAGTTCTTGTTCCAAGAAATATACAATCCAAAATATATCAAAAGGCACTGTTTTCCTCCTTCCACCTCCTAGTAAGACACCAAGTCTGGATCATTTATTTTTACATGGAAATTTTCATATTTTCAAAATGGAAAGTTATAGTTGAGGAATTCTCTGGATGCCTTAATACACGATTCAACATTAGCTCTCGGCTAGAGTCAAATTCTGCCCTCGGTCACACCAGTATAACATTGTGCAGGTGTAATCCAGGGCAAAATCTGGCTGTAAGTATTTGTGCTCGTTCATGGGAGGAAGTGTAAATTCGCTGTTCTGCTGCATCACCATTCATGATAAAAACCCTCACCTTTGAGAGCTAAATACATAGGGAACAGGAGATTTCAAAGGCAGCTAATCCCTGTTACGAATCATACCCAGTCCTCCTGCTCTCTGCACTCCACACCCTTAGTAAGAGTGAGTCCTAGCTATACCAGCTCAATAATCAAACTCCATCTTTCCTGGGATTAAAACCACCTCAATTTAACAAATCTGACATACCTGCTTGGGGTGAGAACAGCTATTACTTAGTACTTTTGGCTCCCCAGACACATGGGTAAAGCAGAGCCAAATTAATAAAGTCTGAGATGGTTCCTACAGTGTAAGATTAACTATTCTTACAGCACCTATTTCTTTGCAGATTTTTTAATAACTTGGAAAATGTACTCTGCACAAATGTCGTTTCTAAATAGCAGTGCTATTAGTAAATCGAGAAAACATTAGCTCTTTATACTGGTGGGTTAAAATTATACAAAACTGAGTAGCATATGTGTATCAGAAAGATACAGCAGAACATCTTGTACCAGAATCTTTTTTTGCTGCACATGATGGAAAGAATGTCGTTTCTCCATAAGTAATAGGACAGCTAAATTACAATTATAAAAGCTCTTCTCCAAATCCCATTTTTTTTAAAAAAAAATCCATCAGGCTTGTCAGCTTGACTGGAAAACGTATAACATTCATATATAGGGGTACCCAGAGCACTGGTGGGGGGATGAAGATTCCAGGCCAATGGTGTCAAGTTCCCAGCTTGGGGCTGGATCCAGCCCATTTGATGTCAGTAATAGAACCACAAAAATACATCAGTGGGAGCTTCACTATGGACAGAGGCTCATATACAATCATAAATGTATACCCTGGCCCACAATTAAAAATGGAATTTGGGCCTGAATGAGTTAGGCCTTCTGTTCTAGGCACACAGATTTCCCTGGGGAAAGCAGTGATGGTGCATACAAATAGTCCTTGACTAGATTTAAGGGAGGGAGGGAGAAGAAGAAACAATAGAAGAACCATGAAGTATTACAAAAATAAGAGGATTATTTATGTATGTCACATTTAGTACAGCTAGATGTTCAGTACAATCCCCTTTCCAAGCTAAGGGCAGCAAGTGGTGGCATCTTGGCCTCTTTCAGTTTACCCTCACTGCAAGAGGATACAATGTTATGCCTTTGCCATGCAGACATTAGAATGATGGGTCAACATTTCATCACTGACATTTGGAGTATGTGAGGCAATAAGGAAGAGTTTCTGCCCTTTTGTATGAAGCGAGTCAATTTCTTCAGCCTTCCCACTCTGACTCAACTCAAATCTCATATCTTCCAGTGTTCGGTTCATTTTGGCAAGGCTTTAGGTTTTTTTAAGTGTGGCTTTACTCACTGTCACTTTTATTCACAGTTTTTAAAAAACTAATTGGGATTTGTGCAGACCAGAATTCTTAGTAAATCTTTGTAGTTATTAGCCTTTTATCCTCTCTTCTTGGTGTATCGTTAAGATGCACTTACAAAGTGTTCTCTGCCTGTCTTCCTCCATTTGCTCCCTTCTATTAATCTCTCACTTCAGCTGGATTGGTGACCTGTTATTTCCTCAGCCTTCTGTAATAAATAATGGCAGATGTCTAAAGCCTCACAGCAAATAGAGTGGTATATAACACATCCTCTCAAAATTGCCACAGCAGGGAGGGCTGGCAGTCCATCCATTACCCAAGTTATTTCAGGCAAAAAGCTTTATTTTTGTCCTGATATGATGAGGCTGCAACTCAAAAGGTTTTGGATTCTAAATCAGTTACACTTTGCAGTGCTGACCACAGCATCGTCTAAATAAAATCTGGACCAGAGAGACTACATGTCAGTAGGCAGGCCGTTCATCCGATTTTAAGCCAGAGACTCCTGCTTATCTAAGATTTGCCCCCCTTCAGTACTGAGACAAAACCAAATGGAGAAATCCCATTTTGAAGCTCACCCCCTACCCTGCCACTGGCATGACTTCACACGCTGATTCCAGTATTCTGGGGATGCACAAGTGGCTCCCCCACTTGTGAGGTAAAGAAATAATTAGGGTAACTAACTAGCTGGACACCTCCTGGACTATTTATAGAATTATTCCCAGAACAGTCATGTGAAATAGGGAAGTAGTATACCATTATACAGAGGGAAAACTAAAGCATTAAGATTAAGTGACTTGGCCAAGATGCTTCGGGAAGTCTAAGGCAAAGCAAGGAACTGAGTACTAGTCCAGTCTAAAAACTGCAAACCCATCATTCCATGAGGGGTAAGGAGCTATTTGTGTAAGGGTGGCAGAATCTAGCTACTCCTGCACTAACATAGATGAGTTCTCACTGGTTCTTTACAAGCTATTAATATTGAACTATCAAAACATCAATATCCTGACAAGTTGCACATTGCTCTGCCTAAGCAAGGCATATCTTATCTCTAGAATACTGGTTAATATAAGAGGCAACTTTTTATATACATTAGTCTAATACAATTCATCTCTCTGACCAGTTCTACCAAATGTGATTCCATTAGGTTTAACATATGAACCACATCCAAATTTTTCCATCTCTGGATGATATGAATCAATTGTGTGTAGACATAATGTACTTTTGCTGTTTTCTTTGGAATATGTGGAATAACTAGAGCTGAGCAAGGAATTGATAAATTATTTTAGCTCAGTTTTGCCTGTTGCCCATGGAGTACTGGTGTCCAAAGGCAAATTGTGGTTTACTAGAATTTCTTATTTAGAAGTATTTTAATTACACCTCTCACAGATTGTTTTTAAACTATGGATTGATTATTAATAGTTCTGAATAGTTGATGCTGTTGTGATTGGTTCAGCCAAGTCAACCGGTATTTGTTTCCCAATTCAATGTAATTTTTTAAATTCTGTTTCAGAGAACACGTGTGTCTACAGCTTTGATACCCTGTAGGGAGAGTAGTACTAGGGGTGCTTTGAAATAGCATCCATCATATGCAGGGTTTACAGTTTAGTTCAATGGCTCTCAGCACCCCCACTATACAAATTGTTCTAGGTGCTAGAAAGACAGTCCTTAGATAAAAGATTTGATATTAGAGCTGGTTGGAAAATGGGTTCCCACCCATGGAAATTTAAAACTTCTCTTCAAAACATAAGAACCTGAAAAGCCAAAAAGGACCAAAACTAGAGTGAAATAAATTCTAGTTTTCTGACAAAATATTGAAATGTCTTAAAAGCACAAGCACTTTCCTCAAATTTTAGTTTAGTCAAAACGTGCTTTCTGTCAAAAAAAAGTGTTTGAAAAATTTTCAAACAGCCCTATATAATATGCAATCATGTCTTTCTGCAGAGGACAGGCATCAGTCCGCTTTGGTTTGTCTTGGTATTTGCTATTCTGATTAGCAAGGGGGAGGGACCACAGCATGGGAACCAGTCTTAACCATTTTAAGGGAGGGAACTGAAGTTAGTGAGAAGAGTGGAACTTCTCCCTCATCCCACTCACAGATTTCACCCATGACCATTAAATTCCATTCAATCAGATGTTTCCATACATTTCTAGTATTGTACATACAAATGTAGCTTGCAGATTTGCAAGGAGCTCAGTGATGACAAATCTTTGCAGATTTAATCAGAAATAACATGCTTAACAAACTAACGTAAAACCCAATGACATAAGTAAGCAGCATGTAATGCAAGTCTTCGTTTCATTGCATTGAAGATTGGGTATTCTGAGACTTCTATTTTCCTTTCAATGTAAGGAGGAATTACAATTAACTTCACCACCCAACCCCCTATCTTTGTGATTTCCTGTTGAAATGAAAGAGCTGGTATTATTATGCAACCCAGGAAGAACATCTGTCCTAAAGAAAAGTAAAATAATTAAAATACTTCTCTTAATAGATGAAATACAGGAGTCCCATTACCAGCTCATGTTTCATATGCACAAAACAATCATTTTTTATGCAGGAGAACTAACAGCAATCATTTTTAAAGAAACATTTTGGATACAAATTG
Organism: Chelonoidis abingdonii; assembly: GCF_003597395.2. Lineage (NCBI taxonomy): Eukaryota > Metazoa > Chordata > Testudines > Testudinidae > Chelonoidis > Chelonoidis abingdonii. The sequence goes on along the minus strand of NC_133770.1, from coordinate 181,024,028 downwards.
AGGCCCATGGAAATTACTGAAAAATAAAAATGGTGCAGGTTATTATGGAGGCACCAGTCACACTTCCATAACTAAGGAGGAGTTCTGTTGTGCATTTAAAGCAGGGGTTCTGCATCTTTGCTTTGTATGAAAAGGACTGTGTATCCTCCCCAGTTTTACAGCACTTTCTGAATACAATTTGATTTTTTTGGAAAATTTATAAAGAACACCATTAGTTAATTTCTTTATAGGTTCCATGGCTTCATACTTGCTTGGGATTCAGTATTTGATAGACAACCCATGGCACTGCTGCCTGTAGTTCAGTGCAGCACTGCCAGAGGGACTGAGTCAGGGACACTGGGGAAGCCCTTAAAGCACAAAGACGTTCAGATTTTTGGGACTGGGCTCTCCCTTCACAGAGCACCAGTCTAGCACAGTCCACTCCACGATTAAGTCAACTGCAAATTAAAGAGTCAAATTCAGCCTGATTTGCATTGCTCTTGCAGAGTGGTAGCCCGTGTTAGTCTATCAGCAAAAACAATGAGAAATCCTTGTGGCACACATTTTTTTGGTCTAAAGGTGCCACAAGGACTCCTCATTATTTTTGCTTGATATTTTGTAATTTAAGAGTTACCGAGATATTGTAGGTATCCCAAAACACAGCACTACACACTCCAATAACCTTAACTTTGCCCTCTAATGAATAAGGGAGGAGCATAAAATATGAAAAAAGTCCGTCCTTTAAAAAAAAGCAGTTTAATCTTGGACCTAAATACAAAAATGATTTAATCATATTTGTGTAATTATAGTTATCTTTTCAAGACAGAATCACCATAGAGCAAGTCAACACATCACTAAAGGGCAGAGGTAAGGTTGTTTGGCTGCCTCAACTACATTTCTTACTTTGATTTCATTCAAATGCAAACATTCTCCATTTCCTAGGTTTATAATACTTGGTACTGGAACAATCTGTACCCTTAAAGGATTTCCATGCAACTTAAAATTCACAGCAACAACCGCAATACAGAAGTGCCGAGCAACCGCAATGTGGTAGTCCCAATACAAACCCACAGTAGAAGGGAATTCCTTCCCAGAAATGCTTACAATATAAATAAAAAGACAAATGAAGGGTGGAAGAGAAGGAAATATTATCCCCATTTTACAGATGAGGCATGGAGATAAGACTTTGCCCAAGGTCACACAGGAAATCTGTGACAAAGCTGGGAATTGGGCCCTGAACCACCCCAGTCCCAGTCTGGCACCTTACCATGACTGCTCTTCCTCTTCTTCTTTACTCTTACATTGTGGTGTCATTTAGTTAGCTCTTTTATGCTGTAGTTTTAGGACACCGTACTGCATGCTTTATTCCCATCAGCAGAAAGAGGGATATGAGAATTTCATTAGCTTGATAACCACTCTGGGTCTAGCTGATTTAAAATGAACAATGTAATTTAAAAATACCTTCCAGGGCTGCCCTGGTGGCCCAGAAATAGTGCTCTGAATGTCCATGCCAGAGACCCTAATTCATTTCACAGTGTTTCAATCCCCCAGCTGCCACGTGTACTGAGTGGAGTTCCATGCACTCTTCCAAAGCAGGCAGAAGGGTGGCTGTGACAAGAATGGAGCAATTACTTTTTAAAGAAAAATGCATGGATATACTTCTTCTGACTCAGTTAGTGACTACCTGAATGGTCATGACCCTTAGGCTGAGAATCCATGCCCTAGTGAACGAGTTATGGATTAAAATGGTCATAGAAACAATGGATTTTATTTTATAGAAAGCAAGTGTCAGAGTTGTAATCCTGTCTATTCAAAATAGCACTGATTCTACAAGTTTCACTCATCCAGTGCGGAAACTAAAATGTATCATATGATCTAGACTACCTAATACTTGCACCTAACCACTTGCAAATGAGCTTCAGACCATGAATTCTTCAGATATTTGGCAAATAATTTTGAATAAATGTGTTTAAGAAAATTATGTTGCATTTGTTTACAATTCTCACAGAAAAAAAAAAGAAGTGAAATTGATCAAAAAAATTGTTTTATTACTATTTATTTGCATAGCTCTAGCTGTGATGTGGGGCCTTGAGGGAGAGAATAAATTATTTTAATGAGGTATTATGTAAATTCATGTTATACTTTCTCATTTCAAGAGAGACTCTCAACACTAATATGTGCCTATAACTGTGAATCTTCTTGAATAGCTGCCTGTCTTCCTTGCACTGCATAAAACGTAACCAAGTTCCCTTTTTAAATCCATGTTTTGAAAAATGAAGTATGTGGCCTCGCAGACTTCATTGTCATTAAAAAGGCCTGTAAACATGTAACACAAATATAGGCATTTGCTTCAAATTGTAAATTAGGTTTGATTATGTAAGGGGAGAGTTTCAAAATCAAAGGATGGTTTAGGCCCCCAACTCACACTGGCTTTCAGTGGGAGAGCTGTGCACCTAATTTCCCCTCATGCCTTTGAAAATCCCCCAGTAAAATACAACTGGTCTAATGAACAATGATAAAGGGGACTAGAAACACGGAGAGGGATAGCTCAGTGGTTTGAGCACTGGCCTGCTAAACGCAGGGTTGTGAGCTCAATCCTTGAGGGGACTACTTAAGGATCTGGGGCAAAAATCAGTACTTGGTCCTGTTAATGAAGGCAGGGGGCTGGACTCAATGACCTTTCAGGGTGCCTTCCAGTTCTATGAGATAGGTATATCTCCATTATTATATTATAAAAAATGGAGGCAAAGGCAAGAATAATTGCTTACATTTTTATTGTGATACAATCATGATTGGGGCCCCATTGTGCTGGGTGCTACATACTTGATGGAAAGGTGGTCACTGCCCCCCAAACAGCTTATGGCAGGGCTAGTCAATAGGCAGACAGTGGGCCAAATCCCGACTGCCAGATGCTTTGGAACAAACAGATCTTTTTATTTGCTTATTATAATCATTATTGTTATTGCGATATGAAAAATATTTCTCTGGAATCTGGACCTTGACTATACCTTGACCAAGATTTTTGGACCTTGACAAAAAGTAACTGACTACCCGTGGCTTATGGTCTTAGTAACAAACAGACTTAAAATAGATCTAGTTTCTTACACAGCTGGTCGAAAAATTTGTAATGAAATGTCTGTCCCTCCACAAATCAGAAAATGCCTATTCATCAAAACCAAAAGAGTTTGCTGTTTTGACAAATCTCCCAATTTGAAAAGTTATGGAAAACAATTTGAAATTTTCAAAACATTCAATTTCACTGTTTGAAAGCTTTGAATTTGTAGTTAGTTTATACAAAAAAAGAATCAGAACTGAACTGAAACCTTTCAAAACTGTCAAAACCCAATCCGATTTTTTTTCCCCCACAGTCAGTTCAGAGATTTTCATCCCAATTTGATATCTAAACATGTTTCAATCTTACTTCTCTATTTCTAATACAATACTCCAGGATTAATCAGGGCCGCCTGGAGGGAGGGGCAAGTGGGGCAATTTGCCCCAGGCCCAGGGCCCCCACAAGAGTTTTTCAGGGCCCCTGGAGCAGGGTCCTTCACTCACTCCGGAGGCCCCGGAAAACTCTTTCAGGGCCCGGGCCCCCAGAGCTTCTTCCGCTCCGGGTCTTTGGCAGTGGGGGGTCCTTCCGCCCAATTACCACCAAAGTGGGACCCGCCACCGAAGTGTCAGGTCTTTGGCGGTAATTCGGAGGCAGGGGGCCCCTGCCTCAGGCACTTCAGCAGCAGGTCCCAGAGCGGAAGGACCCCCCGCCGCTGAATTACTGCTGAAGCAGGGGCCCCCCGCCACCAAAGACCCCAGGCCCCCTGAATCCTCTGGGTAGCCTTGGGATTAATAATTCATAATGAAAATAATCAAAGTATTTTAGTTAGAACATAAGACCTGCAGGGCAGGGACCATCTCTTTGTTACAGTGCCAGTAAAATGGGGCCCCAGCCACTAGTTGCTTCTGCAATACAAATAGCAAAATATTTCACACACAAACACACACCCGTCCTCTCAGTACTGTTCATCTGTAGGCCTCAAAGTGCTTTACAAAAAAACGCAAGTATTGTACACATTTTACAAATGGGAAACTGAGGCATGGGGAAATGAAATGAACCTACCCAAAATCCCACAGCTGATCAGTGGTAAAATTTGGAATAAGACACAGGACTGCTGGTCCAGTGCATCAATCCCATCTCAATAAATGTGCACGATCTCAATCTTTCCCCAAGTCATTTCATTTTTAAAGGGTCATTTTTAGTGGCAGATTTGCAGCATGAGAAAGGATAGGAGGGAAACATTTGATGGTCTCACATTTTTGTGGATCCTTCGTTGGTGCTGAATTTTATTTAAAAAAAATAAAATCACCAGGAGTGACAAAAATACAGCATCCAGGTTGATAAGATAACATGCTACTCAGGACTAGTTTTTAAATGTACGCCTACCTTCCTCCTCCCCCTTCCAAGCGGTTATGAACAGCCTGCTCCATGGTGTTTTTGCACAGAAAGTTATCATGCAGTACACTAATTTCTGGAAAAGTGCAAGACAGATCCTCAGCTGGTATAAATTGTTATTGAGCTGTGGCAATTTACACCAGCTGAAGGTCTATCCCAAGTTTTGCCATCGATTTCACTGGGAGCAGGAGCAGACCCTCTATTTCAGGTTATAATCTAGCCCTTCATTGTTAAGGTGCAGAGCAGCAGCGAACCTCCCAGCATTCTTTGCCCTATTCTGTGTCAATTTAGAGGCAGCACTTACGTGTTTGTGCTGTAAACATTCATCACCTATTCGATTCAGTTGCCTTGTCGGCCACACATGCACACACAAATACACACGCTTGCACAGAGCGGCAAAAAAATGAGCTCCAGACACTTCATTCATGCCAGAACTCAACAACTTTAACAGAGCAAATATTCTGCAGTCACTCATGAAAAGAAATTTTTAATAATAAATATCTAACAATTAATGGGCTGGTAGCTGCAGTTGTCTTCAGGGCATAATATCTAATTTCCTTGCAATGTTTCATATCCTTACTTTTCACGCTGCAACAGTCTATCATTAAAACCGAATGCAGGTTTCTATCACTTTTATTTATTTTTCAAATCATCTTATAAATCAGTGCCAGGCCTTGTTACAGATGAGTTCCAATAAATTATAGGCTGTGGACAAATTCTGAATGTTAAACATTTTCTGTTTCCTCCCTCTTTCTTCCACTTACTGTGCGCCTATGCAGCCCCCTGGGCCTACTGCCACAGTACTGGCAGGATTTTTCCTCTGAAGTAGAAAAGAACCTTGCTACTTAATTACATGCCTTTTTACATTATTAAAATAGCATTTATTTTTCAGAAAAATATAAATACATAAGAAGCAGTTTTACACTAGATGCAACAAGATTTACCTTTCTGAACTTTACTAATATTCCTTCCTGCTAACAGAGATCCATTTTTAATTCCCAACTATTTCTTTATAAGGCATCTTAATTCTGTTACTAAAATGTCCTGTCACCTCCTGAGAAGCATCTCAAGTGTTGTTATTGGCTAATAACAATTTTTACTCAACTGATTCATCACTTTTAAATTGGATTGTTGTGCCTAGCGATTTACTGCTCTTACTGACATGGCCTTCCCCACTGAAGTTTATTTACAGTTTTGCCACTAGGTTGAAGTATGTACAGTAAACAGTACCTCTTTATCCTAATGGGAAAGTGATCTTCATTGGTAAAATGGGCTTTAAAAATATCCTGGATTGCAACAGCCTAAAGCAGTAACATGACAAAGCAGTAAATTAGTATTTTCACTCAATCTGGAGCTTCTATTCAAGTCTGTGACCTCATCACGATCGCAAACAAAAATATAGATCAAGGTGCCAAACACATTTGAGGGTGACACTAAGCACCCCTGTATTCATACCCTACACACTATTGTAGTTGTCTTTGTACAAAATAGGCCTTGTGAGGTATCATTTGAAAACTAATAACTCACTGATTATTAATATTCTTGCATGATATATGGATGTAAATGTGTATTAAGAGTTATGAATGCATGCTGGAATTATGGATAAAGCATGTGTAAATCAGGTATATTGGGGAGCTGTTAAACATGTCTATCATAAAGAAATGTGTGTTTACCCCAATTCACACATAAGCAGTAAACAGACCCATCAAGCTAGTAAGGGGTGGAGGCACACCTCACACTAAGAAGTTGGGAAGAAGATAGTCTAGCATCTACACCCAGCGGGAAAGAGAAGCCTGATCTGGGTTTTTCCTTTTCAGAAGAATCTATTTCAAAGGTTTACTGGTCTATAAAGATGAGGGGAGGAGGGACAGGCATGAACCTCAAGTGACAAGCAACTGAATTGACTGATTGTATACAATATGATTGTATTATAAGAGTGTTTAGAGTGAAGTCTTTTCTGAAAGCTAATGATACACTGGTGATTAAGTTCATTGTGAAATGTTAACATTATGTAAGGCATTATGGATACGCACTGATATTAAGTTGTACAGTCTGCTCACAACCATGTACCTGTCTCCTATGTAAATTAAGCATGATGCAATCAGAAACAATGGAAGCCCTATATACACACAAACCATATAGGAGGATGGGAAGCCCACAGGAAGGAAGGAATAGCAGTACATCAGTCCTAGCTCTTGAAACGAGGTCATTGAACTTTGGGTTCAGAAGCAAGAACAGAAAGCCATTTTGGGCATCCATCACTAGACACACACAAGAGGCCAGAGCTCTTGCAAGCTGAGAAAGATTGGTCCTTCAATCAAGAGGTGCTTGAAGTCTCTGGAATTGAATATAGGTGAGAAACCTGCTGAGGTAAAGATATTTCACCTATGACGACCAGGGAAGCCAGCACTTGTACTTTTGTGGAAGATCCTGACTGAGGGAAAGCTAACCACAGCTGGGAAGAATGATGACTGGTGAAAGAAGCCATCTTGAACAAAACCTGGATTTTACTAGATTAAGCTTTAGACTTTTAGGAGCATATTTTGGTTTCTTTTATTTGTAACTCTTTCTATTTTCATTCCTTATATTTGAACTCTTAATCCTATGTACATTTTGTTAATGAATTCATGAATGAATTCAGTGCTGTGCTTAAAGGGAAAGGTGTCTTCATCTCCAGTAATAAGATGTGATGTGTTTTTGTGTCTTTATAGGAACAATTTCTCTGAGCTGTGCAGGAGAGAGGTGGACATTGCAGAGAACACAGTTTTGGGGGAATTTGGGACTGGGAGTGTGTTCAGGTCACCTTGCTGACTGTAACCCAGGCTGGTGGAAGCCAGAGTGAGAGCACAGACAGGCTGCTAGCGCATCAGAGCTGCTGAACCAGGGCTCTCTAGCACACAGACACTCCAGGTGTGACCTGCATGCTGCTGGGCTGGTTGTGAGTGGCCCAAGTTGGGAGTTACAATGGCAAAGCATTGTGAGATACAAGGTTACAGTCCAGATGGTGACAACTGCTCACTGGGTCTAGATTGCGCCACTTCACCCCTTGAACACTGACATGACTGAGACAACATGAACAACTGAAAAAACAGAGATGTAGACTTAAAATCCATTTTATAATACTCATCTTCTTTCCCTCTGCTTCTTTTTTCACACTTTCTTTCTCCATCATACCTCCTGGCTGTACTAAACTTATTTCTGTTCCCACTGCTGTACAGATCTGCATTAATTCTTCTGCCCGACATGTTGTGTTCCAAATCATACAGCCTGGAGAACTGTGTTATATTTTACTTTTAAAGATGCAAATAGGATCTAACTTGTTGACTCAACCATAAAAGCAGAGGAAAATAAGTCAGTATTTATTTGTTTGTTTTTTTAAAGACACTTTAATATAACATCTACTGCTTTTACACCTCATTGGATACTTCAACAGGTGATATTCCTGGGCACTTTGTTGTAAAAAAGTGGCAGTATCCTCATGGTTAAATAAGAGTGCCTATAAGAATATCTACCCTACTTGTTAGTTGGCAGACAACCCCAAATTCAAAGGGTATCAAAGGCTACAACTGAGAAATATTGGATTTTTATTTAAAATGTTACATCTCAGTATAGTATGATGACAGCTGATGTAGAAGCAATACATAAGGCTCAATCAGGAGAAGTTTCAGAAAAATACCACCCACCTTTCTTTGACTGTACTGTATGGAAGCATTTCTATGATAGACTTTCTATGTCGAACAAAAAAGGCAGAAAAAAAACAAACTATGAAGTGATTCAGCTGAAAAGTTAAGTTAACCTCAGGAAGGAAACTAGAAAATTTTCAAGGCAAAGTTGCAAATAGAAAAAATTATTTATTTAGAGAAGGGCCCTAAATGGACTACACTAACAAGTACAGCATATGTAGCAGTTGTATATGCTGGTTTATGCTCTTTCGGTTTCAATAAAACATGCTCATCTGTTGATCATACACTGCCCACTACTAGCACTCACGCTAAGGGCAGGTCTACACTATGGGGTTAAACTGACCTAAGTTACACAACTCCAGCTACATGAACAACATAGCTGGAGTCAACATACCTTAGGTTGACTTATTACGGTGTCTGCACCGTGCTGAGTCAATGGGAGAAACCTTCCTATCTACTTACCTTATGCTTCTCGTTCTGGTGGAGTACCGGCGTTGACAGGAAAGCGATCAGCAGTCAATTTAGTGGGTCTTCACTAGACCCACTAAATTGACCCCTGGAGGATCAATTGCTGCAGCATCCATTGATGGCAAGTGGAAACAAGCCTTAAGAAAATACAGTCCAGATCAAGTCAGTGATCAAAAGAACACAATGAATTTGAACAAAGCTTGAAACCCTGAGAGGGTACCAGCACCTTCCTGAGAGGCCTGTCAGTGAGAAAACTTTCATTATGTACTCTAGAAAGTGATAGCTCTTCTATTTGACCTCTAATAGACCCTAATGTGACAATATTAGCATAGAATGATTTGCCTACAATTTAAATCACTCCTTTTGTGATTCCAATCTCTGCCCCTTCCTCAATGCTATATCTATCACCTACCATATTCTGGGAAGATAAGCTCCCACTCACCTTCCCACAAATTCCTCATAAAAACACACTGTCCTGAACCTAGTCAATCTTAATCCACCACCTTGAGCGGTACGAATATTCATATAGAAAGGTAACTACGCATCTGATTTGTTGTTTTCCATGTCTCAGATTATAGCCTCCTCAAGGCAGGTATCTTGCTTACTCCATGTTCTGTGTTGCTCTAAGTACTTCAGTAGTGTGCAACATATACACAGATATGCAGATGTCCATAGATGGACCAAAGGGTCTGCCCATCTCAAGATATAATTGTTTCTGCAGCACATATATAGATAATTCACAGTATCACTCACATAGATGACTGAAAAAGGGGTTTAAAGTTACCTATGACTACTTAACCACACAGTCAAAAAAGCTGCTGAATGAACTTCCCTATGCTGTCCTGACCTAATAAATTTAATTGAGCCCATTTATACTGTTAATGTGATATGAAAAGCTGTCAAGAATATGGAGTGAGCTGGGAGGGTGCAGCTCACAGTTTTTCTTTAGATGTGTATTTTAACTGTGGTCCCAAGGATGAAAGGCAATTGCTTTTTCATAGCCCTGCCTAGATGAACTACAAATAGAAAGGGAGAAAAACCTTTTTCCATTTTCTCCAGCACAGACTTTTTGGATTTATTTCCCTCAAGTGCATGGCTTCTTTAATAGAACTGATAAGAGTGCATAATTGAAGTTTTATAAATTTAAATTCTACAATGGGTACGGTAAGAATGTTTGTTCTTCCTACCATGCACTAAACCCTTAGGAGGAGTCAGCTGGCACAGGAACCAAGTAACAGGGCATTAGGGAACATGAGAAATTGATGCCAGGGATCATCAGAGGAATGCTGGTACTCATTCTAGGCAGCAGTCCCAAAGTTTTCTGCCACCCTCCTACTAAGATACCTCTTCAACACCCAGACAAGTTAGACAGATGGTTGCCTACTACAGTGTGGATTTTAGGGGATGTTCTCTTCATTGTAACTGTGCAATACTCCCTTGACTTCAATGGAACCACACCGATTTACATCAGCAAAAGTTATGGCCTGCTATGGAAAGGGTAGAAAATGTCACCAATAAATATGTGGCCAGCCAGCTATGGTCCACAGCTATTAGAATGTTTAAGCTCCCATCTGTAGGCGCGGGGCCTTTTCTTTTCAGAAGTACATCTTTGAATGTGCTCCTGTGAAAACTCCTGACCTATTTATATTGCACCATAGCCTGGGTGTGAAGATGTCTCAAACTGATAAGTGACAAAAAAAACCTGTAACACCTAACAATCCAACTTCTTTCTTTTGCTTTAACAAAATATCAACATTTTCAGAGTGGATGTGTAGGGCTGGACCCTCAATCCATATTTAGGCGCATAAATATAAGTGGCCTGATTTCTAGCTGAAGGTGCTTAGTATTTTTGAAAATAAGGCCCTTATATTTATGTGCCTATATATCAATTTAAGTCAGATTTTTAAAACTGTGCCCTATATGAACATTTAATCAATCAATTTCTTTCCCAGTTAGTGCTGCCTATGTATATTTGTGTTGCATGTGTAGCTATGTTTTCTAGTAGTAGTTCAGTAAGATGAGAGAGAGTCAGGACTCCTGGGTTCCATTCCCAGCTCACTCACAGATTCAAAGTGAGGTTTAGGTCAAATCACTCTTCCATAGTTTCTCCCATCTAGTATCTAGACCAGTGGTTCTCAAACTTTTGTACTGGTGACCCCTTTCACATAACAAGTCCGAGTGCGACCCCCTCCTTATAAATTAAAAACATTTTTTTATATATTTAACACCATTATAAATGCTGGAGGCAAAGCAGGGCTTGGGGTGGAGGCTGACAGCTTGCGACCCTCCCCATCTAATAACCTCACGACCCCCTGAGCGGTCCCGACCACCAGTTTGAGAACCCATGATCTAGACACTACATCCTACAAGACCTTAGACCAATATGGGCTAATACTGATTTCACAGGAGTGCAGTGAGGTGCATTAATTTGCAGAGTGCTTTGAGTTGCTTGAATGAAATCCACTGTAGAAGTATATATTGTTGTTATTTCAAATGAACCCCTTACCTTATTCTAATGAACACAGCCTGTGTCTGGCAAAGACGACTTTCAAATCTTTCTAGATGAGAGTTCTAGTAAAATGCAGATGAATAGGTCACACTATTCTTGGAGCATAACTCTTTAGCATGTTAATGACAAATTCACAGTAGTGGCCCCTACATACTCTAGAGAAATACAGGTTTTGGTCAGCACTTAAAAAAATGCAATAATAAAATGTATCACTCAGGTAGATTAATATTGTCACAAGAGAAGATCAAGGCATCTGCTTACACAAATTTATCCTTCCAGAGTACTAAATACAAATATACTATGATCTGGCCATTAGTACAGTTGCAGCACTAAGCACCCCTGTATTCACACCCTGCACACTTTGTACAAAGATTATTACAATAAATATGCCTTGTGATGTTTCATTTGAAAACAAATAACTCGCTGATTATTAATATTCTTGTGTGATATGTACACAAGGGGTAATAAGAGTTATGACTATATTATGGAATTATATCATTGTGAAATATATGTATTACACCATTTAAGGAATTATGGATACTCTGATATTAGGCTGTACTGTCTGTCCAGACAAGAAGTAATGTTATAATAGTATTTGTGTGGGACACATTTCACTTACAGACATATGGCTACATTTTCAAAAAGAGTTCAGGACCAAAATTTCCTAGTGTTCAGTGTCCATTTAGGCACCAAAATAAAACCAGGTTTTCAAAAGTTCCCAACATCCAGCAGCCCCCTTTATAGTATCAATGAGCAGATTTTCAAAAGAGCCCAACACTCCATGTGCTGATCACATTTAAAAATTTGAAGGCAGATCCTCATCTGGTGTAGGTTGACGTAGTTTTGCAGTAGAATTATGACAATGTACACCCACTAAGGATCTGCCCTCAGGTTGCTTATTTTAGTCCCTAAAAAGTAGCTGAGCAGTTCTGAAGATCTGGCCATGACAGTGGCGGCTAGGCCCTGCTGAAAAGTCTGGCCACAGGGACAGACATCATATCAAAGCCAGAAGTCTGTGTTGTACACAGGAGAAGAGAAAAATTACATTCCTGACTCTACTCAAAATAGCACAATTAGAGGAAAGTTGTGGTTACTGATCCCAGTGAAGTCAGTGGGAACGTCTCCTTAACTTCAATGGACTTTGGATCAGACTAAGTTACATTAATAATATTCACTATGAATGAAGGTAGTCTGAGTGCAGAATGTTTATATTCCTATGAAGTAGTCCCTCTACTTAAAAAAAAAAACACTTCCTTTATTTTTCTGTCATTTGTGTTTTAGAACTTACTCTTCAAAACACTCCCAATGATTTGCTCTGCTATCCATGCTTTCTTACAGTCACCTTGATCAAAAAGGCTATGGATGTGCAGATTACCCGATATTAAAGGGGGACCTTAGGGAAGTGTCTCCTTCAATTTAATTTATTCACTCTTAATTTAAAATATGTATATTAAGAAGCAACTCTTTCAGAACTTCACACCACTTAGATGAAAACAGCACAGAGCTCAGCCTGCCATAGAAGCAAGTGATGGAATGAAAGTATCACATTTTAGCGTACTACTTTAGCATCAATATATAAGTATTTAAGCCTCCAGTCTTACTTACTCTTACAAACCTTTATTTCCCTACAAGAGAACATTGTGTAGCCAATACACATTATAACAGAATATCCAAACTGTGTAACCACACCACACTGTAGGACACATATTTAATAGGTCTATCAGAGAACCCTATTAAGAGAACAGTTTGCCAAAGCATTTAAAACTATATTAGTTATTAAATAAAGGCATGCAGGGAAGTCAGATTATTGGAGAGACACTCTTGCTAGGCATCAGTTGGTATCAATAGGTTGGTTCTGGTGCTCTGAACTGATGAGTACCTCCTATGAGGCACTCAGCTCTCTGTTTTTTTATTACATATACAGTGACTCTTTCTTCCGTGCCCCAACACACAGGCAGAGACAGATGCAGATGAGTTCAGTACTATGCTGATGCTTTTTTATCATTTCTTTCCGCTTCAGCTTCAGGCTGGGTCTATTAGAGAACTGAAGTGTTAGTAAGTGAATGGGTGGGACAGCACCTGTGTAAGCACCAGTGAGGCAGCGTTCTCGCACCAACAAGTGCCACTTGGGTTGCAGTTTAGCCCCACATTAAACAGTTATGCTGTGCAGCACCATTACCATTGCACTCCCTCTGATTGGGAGCAGTGCTCCCAACAGCTCTCTGAAGGAATGGTTTCTAGAAGACTCTAAAGGTCTTCTAGGAGCCCAGGGTAAGTGTAAGAAAAGGAGCTCAAACTCCTTTAGAAATTCCCCAGATTGCTCAGGTACCAGTGCAATTTCCTAGGCCATTGCTGAAAACGGAAACTGGGAGGAATTCTCATCTCTTATTCCTTGCTTGGCAGGACAGCTCTCTGGTGGAGCTTTTGAAGAGGTTTTTGAGGCAGCTGCAGTCAGGTAGTAGCATGTGGTGGCAGTAGCAGAGTTCAATAGGGACTACATGTTGCATTTTTAGTATGAGAGTACTAAAGTGAACATGACTTGGGAGCACAGTGGGACTTACAGCAACGTAGGTACAGTGGGTTACACATGGTGCTAGGCTTTTGTACCTGATGCTGCTATTATGAGGGGCTGTCAACCTACCACCCAAATTAGAAATTTTCTATGTGCACACATTCAAAATGATGAAGGGAATTGGAGATGGAGCTGTAAACTAAGTGTTGCCATTCTTTAATTGTGCATCTCTCTCGGTCATTGTTATAGAGGGCAAACAATTTGTGAGTTTATCCTGTATAAGCTTTATACAGGGTAAAATGGATTTATTTGGGGTTTGAACCCCATTGGGAGCTGGGCATCTGAGTGTTGAAGACAGGAACACTTCTTAATCTGCTTTCAGTTAAGCCTGCAGCTTTTGAGGGCGTGGGTCAGACCTGGGTCTGTTTTTGCAGCAGGCTAGCATGTCTGGCTTAAATCAGGCAGGGCACTGAAGTCCCAAGATGCCAGGGAAAATGGGCTCAGAGGTAGTCACAGCACATCAGTTGGCAGTTCCCAAGAGGTTTTGTGATCCAACCCATCACGGGGAGTCATTTGGTGCTCTGGGGTTTTAAATAAGATCTTTATTAGGGTGGAGTATCTTGTTTTGATGGGACTAGAATTATTATAGCATCAGTTGCTAAAATGCTCCTTTATGTGCTTTTTAATGTGGAGATTATACATTTGATTATCTTATGCATCTCTTCTTCTCCCAGTTAATTACTGATTTGGATTTGTCATAGTGAAGTAGTTTACAGCATGAATTGTTGTTTTAATCATACACCTTTACCCCGCTATAACACAACCTGATAGAACATGAATTGGGATATAATGTGGTAAAACAGCGCTCTGGGGGGGGTGGACACTGCACGCTCCGGTAGATCAAAGCAAGTTCAATATAACATGGTTTCACCTATAACGCGGTAAGATTTTTTGGCTCTCGAGGACAGCGTTATACCGGAGTAGAGGTGTATTAAAGAACCATGTAACTGATGTGCTAGTTACACAGATGTATTTTTCAAGATCCAGCTTTACTATACATAGACGTGCAGACCTTCTGCAGTTGCAAACCAACAGAACCATTGCTTCAGATGTCCAGAAAGTGCATCTCCTTGGGATTCTGATTTCCTCTTGCAAAAGAATGAAACACCTGAAGAATGTAAATGATGTCCAGCCTGCTTGACCCTTGAGCACTAGAGTTTGGAAAATAAACCAGAAAGACCACGTAAGTAGTGATTGGTGCATTGTGAGATGCCTGTTTGCACAGTTAGGACCACTGTACAAGTGATTTGTCCATGCGGACTGTGCATCGGTAGGTGGTAGAGAATCCCATAGTGGTTACTGTTGCTTAAAGGCAAGTCTAACCCAAATGTTAATGTGATCACCGGTGCTCACTGGTGGGAACAATTTTGTATTAGGACACATTGGGTATTACAAATGTACAGGGAAGGGTGGGGCAAACAGCGCATCAAAATTTCCCTAGACTAGACAAGGCTAAAAAGTGGACTGGGCCTTAGTCACCTGCATCTTCAATCACTGCAAAAGACAGCCTAATTTCTTGTCACTTCTTCCAATTTATACTGGCATAGTTCCATTGATTTAAATGGAGTTAATCTTGCTTTATACTAGTGAAAGAAAATAATCAGGCCTCAGCTCTTGAGAGCATCCAGATCAATATATTTCCTGCTTGTTATCTATAGTTGGATTTCTCCCCAACTAAATGCCCAAGACAGCAAAGGAGAAGTTTAAACAAACACTTGACAAGCTTGGACTGGAACCGTGAACATTTCTACTGTTTGATACTATTTTTGCTTTGAAAGGGAAATATAGTTTCTTATACTTGCAGAGGCCTTCATCGGAATAGTTTTTATTTATCAAACCAATTTAGGGTGACCAGATGTCCCAGTTTTATAGGGACAGTCCCTATTTTGGGGTCTCTCTCTCTTATATAGACTACTTTTCCCCTCACCCCCATCCCAATTTTTCACACTTGCTGTCTGGTCATCCTAAACCAATTTTCATACTGTTTCCAGTTATTTTGAGGCCCAATCTTACATTCCACAGACTACCACATTTATGTACCTCAACAAGTGATCTGGTTTTCAAGAGTGCTGTCCACACAACAGCCCCCACAGAACTGAATAGAAACTATTTTACTCAGCACATTTGAAAGACAAGTCACTATTCAGGAGCCTAAATACAGCTTTAAAAGCCTCCATAGAGGCACCTGTTTTACTAGATCTTGGCTCTGCTGTATTGCACTGCTTTGTCATTTTCATTTCTATTTCTTATTAGAAAAAGAGGGAAGGACAACCACAGCCTTCATATACATGCAGGCAGCTACCCTCTCTTCCCTTACCCATTGTTTTAGCTTGAATCTGAACAAAATCAAGTGCTATCTAGAGAAGAATAGACTTACCAGTGATGTACTCTCTCACAGCTACATATGACATAGCAGGCTCTCCTCATCTGATGTCCCTCACTAACAGGCACTTCAGCACTCTGGTGGTCTGCATCTCATAACTTAGCCCTCCAGCCAGGTCACTTTGAAGTCTCATCCCTTCTAGGTGACCAGTGTCCAATACAACTAGTTATCAACACAGCACCTTCTGCTCAGCCAGAGCCCCTCTGCAGCCCCATTCCTCTCTCAGAGTAGCAGATTCCCAGGCTTCTCCACAAAATCCAACCAAAACAACCTCCACCCATCCAGGCTTTACCTTTCAGTCCCACTGAGCTCTCCTTGGCTTTCTGCAACAGAACACCAAGCCACAAAACTACTTCTCTAGAGCCTAGGACTAGTAGCCCCTCTCCTACAGCTTGCTGAGGGTGTTAGTGTCTCTCACTTTCTCTTCTAGCTTTTAATTCCTTCATTTCTGAAGAATACCCAGTTTCTCCCCAGCTGGGTGTAAGCCTGACTCACTCTCCTAGTGCAGCCCATTGGACTAACTGAGCACTCAGACTCCTGTTTTTAAGCCAAAGGGACTGATCCTCAGCTGGTGCAAATTATCCAAGCTCCAGTGACTGAAGCAATGACAATTTACACCCATTGATAAATTTCTGTCCCTAAGAACTTCCAGCCAATATTTTCACACGTAATTCCTTTATTTTCCCTGTCCTTAATAACAGTTATTGCACACACATGATAGCCTTGATCCTCAATTGTGCCAGAGCTTCCAGTGGCCACATGGAGTGAGAGAAAAAAAAGTAACTGTTAAGCCAATCCCTGTTGCCAATTAAAGCAGCCTGTCCTAAGGATCTGTAAGTGCCCTGGTTTGGGACAGCCCCCTCCTCCCAATAGCCATTAACACCTGCAAGGAAAGCCAGAGTCCAGCACTCCCCAGTCATGTCTCTATGCTCTGGGGTAGTGGGGGACGACATTTAGGGCAGCCTTAATGCCCTTTTGTGCTGTCTTACTAGCACAAATAGCCCTTTACATAGGCAAGAAACTGGCCATGTGTTTTGTCCGTAGAAAAGAGTGGACTTGCCTATTTGCAGTGAGGAACATACATGTTATCATGTAATGCTGTCAAGGTTACTGTGTCCACATTATTATCTTAAATGTGGTTTCTTGTTTTGTTCTTTCTTATTTATGCTAGGAATTCCTATCAGGCTGCTTTTTAAAGCCAACTTTCATTGAAAGATACATTTCTTCCCAATGTATGAATTGATTTACTTCTTAGCATAAACAAAGCAATAAGACACAGAGCACTGCCTCTGTCATCACGTGTGCACAGTTGTGCTTATGATGGCCAGGTCATGTTTTTAGAGTAACTGCTTGGTGCCCACTTCTCCGCTCTTTGAAGTCGATGGGAGTTTTGCCATCGACTTTGATCAAAGCAGGATTGGGTTCGGAGTTTATACAGTCCATTAGTAAAGCACTTTGGAGTTCATCTGGATGAAAGCTGCCATACAATGTAAGATCATATCACTGTGGAAAAAGTAGCATAATCAAACTAAGAGTATTTATAGGAATCACTGGGTGAAATTTTATGGCATATGTTATGCAGGTCTGATTAGGTGTCTTCTGTCCTTAAAAATAACTATACTATAGTTCTCAAAATATAGTGCTTCTGCATTTCCCTTATATGAGAAACAAAAACCAGAAAACTTCTGCTCTAAATAGAGATTAATTATAGTTTGAATAATCTTTATTTTCCAAACGAGATAAATTATCATTTAAGTCAGGTAAGTAACTATTTCAATAATATCCATCTACTCCTAAGTAAGCCATCTAATGACTCTTCATATTATTATACACAAAACCCTGTCCACTTTCTCTAATACAAATAAATCCAGATGTGTACAACTACAAGGCATCTAGCTGCAAATTTTTTAGAAAATGATTAAATGAGTCATTAAAGAAAAATCAAAATACCTTTGGCTACAAAAATCAAATAGTGTTTGCCTGACCAGAGTTTTAAGTGGTTAGATAGCTCAGCATTAGACTAACCAGTAGTCAGATTCCATGGAGAGAAATTTGCTGATTTTCACTTTGTGGGCCTGATCCAAAACCCGTTTAAGGCAATAGAAAGACTTCCATTAACTTCAGTGGGCTTTGGATCAAGCATTTTGTCTGGAAAAATGGATGCTATTTTACATTTCAGCTGAAACAGTAACCCTACCAGTTATCTTCCTCCCACACACACCCAAAAAGCAATTTAACGCTCCAGCAGCAGTTGCCTATTAATAGGACTAGAAAAAAGGTAGCCTGGGAGGGTGGGTTTAAAGGAGGGATGTGGCACTATTATGTATTGCTTGCAAAGTAAACAAGCAACATCAGTATAGTCATTTTCTAATTACGAGCTGTTTCATAAACTGTAAATGCTAACATGGGAAAGGTAAATCACAGCAATTTAATTAATAAAACAGTTTAGACAATTAAACCCATATGTGCAGTTCCTGGGGCATAACATCAATAATAGAAGCTTGCAGGCATATTTTGGAAATTTTATGCAATCATTTGCAGATCTTGTAGTCAATAATTGGTACAAACTGCTTAAACCCTTTCCTGCCTGGTCTGGAGTTTATTATTAATGATTATTTTTATTTGTTTTATTGCTACTAATATGTTGCCTGTTTATTTTCATTTTAGGTGTGTTTTAAATGCTGTTTCTGTGGCAAGCACGGTGTGAATCTGCGTGTTGTTCCTTATGTGCAGTGAGGGCATGTAGAACAGTAGTTTCCAACCTGTGGTCTGTAGACTCCTAGTGGTCCGCAGACTACGTCTAAGGGATCCACAAAGGTTATCGTTACCACAGAACAGTGGTTTTCAACCTGCGGTCCATGGACCACTGGGGGTCAGCAGACTATGTCTAAGATTTCCAAAGGAGTCTGCACCTCCATTTGAATTTTTTAGGGGTCCACAAATGAAAAAAAGTTTGAAGACCACTGATGTAGAGACTAGGACGGATGAACTCAACCCTAGAACAGTGATAGATTCTTTCTTATCTAGAGAGCTAGGGAAAAATTTTGAAAAATCTGTAAAGACTTCAGTGGAACTTAGGCTCCTAAGCGCCAGAGCCACTTTTGAAAATGAGACATGGGCTATGAAGTCACCAAAGCGCTTTTGAAAATTTTCCTCCTAGGTTGTTTATTTGGTTGGTTGGAGTTATTTTTTTAACTCTCAAGATCAGGGAAAGAAGGATGGAGATGGGGGGAGGTTACAACATACCTGGGGCA
Source organism: Chelonoidis abingdonii (assembly GCF_003597395.2). Classification (NCBI taxonomy): domain Eukaryota; kingdom Metazoa; phylum Chordata; order Testudines; family Testudinidae; genus Chelonoidis; species Chelonoidis abingdonii. The sequence goes on along the minus strand of NC_133770.1, from coordinate 181,004,733 downwards.
AATGACTATGCAAGGATAAGAACACAAGCTTTCCTTGTGCCAAAGTAATATTCATATCTAGGGGATCTGTAGGAAAGAAGAAGCTAGAAGATCATCATCCCCTGCTCCCTGAAATAAAATGGGATGTCATTTTAAAGGGTGACTTTTCGCGGTAGCAGCTGAAGATGAATAAAATAAATATCTGCCTTTCTTAAGTAAAAATACAAGCCCCCTTCTCCTTTCCTTTCTTTTTTATTATGGTCTTTGGGTACATTCCTGTCACAATGAGACAGGACTTGTCAACACTATAAAGTTGTACTTCTTGAATTATACCAGGATGGTTAAAGTGGTACAATATCCCTAGTGTGGATACAATTATAACAGTACTGAAGTTCTTACACTGATAGCACTTATTCCTACATGGAAAGGGGAACAAGCTACAGTAGTATAAGTATCGTTACAGTACAGAGCCATTATCGGCTTAGCTGTGTCTGTATAGATATGGCAGCATAATCCCCAGAGGATAAAGTTTTCCTGCAGGTGCAGGACCAGCGCCCTCCTGAATGACTCTAGAATGCTTCAATTGGCATAGCTTCTGTCAACATAGGTGCAGCTACTCTGCAGGTTTTTCTGGCATAGCTATCTTGGTTAGGTGTCTGGGTTTTTTCCCACACCCCTAACCAACGTAGCTATGCTGATATAAGTTAAGTGTAGATCAAGCCTACGTCTCCTTTATACTGGTATAGCAACTCCACACTATGGCTTTAACCAGTATTACACCACTAACCAAATTAGTTCTATGGGTAAAAAGTTTAAATGTAGACCAAGCCAAACAAAAATAATCCACAGACTGTTCATCCACAATGCTGCTGTTTTACATGGATCTCTCAGCTAAGGCCCTGGCTACAAAGAAAAGTTACACTGGTGTAAACTAAAGGTGTGAATTTAAACCAGTACTGTCCCGGAGCCAGGTAATACTCACACCGCACTTAGGCTATTTCTACATTTCAAACTTTGGTCAATGTTGGCTGGTCAGAAAGGGTGCACGATGCACATATCTTTAAGAACATAGCACTGTTCAAAAAGCTACAAACAGAGACAGTCTTGCATGACCACAGCTTACCCCTGGTGCTGTTGAAATGCCAGTAGTCATCCCAGGAGACCCAGCTAACCCCAGCTCATGAAACCTTACACCCAGCCACCTCAACAGCACCAAGTAAAGGTTCAATTACTGGCTCAGCAGGTGCAGAGTGACAGTTGAATGCACTTTTGGTAGCTTGAAGGGATACTGGTGTTGTTTACTCATAAGACTGGATCTCAGTGAGAAAAATATTCCAATGGTTATAGCTGCCTATTATGCCCTGCATAATATCTGTGAGCCAAGCCAGGGAAAGTTGTTGCCCGGGCAAAAGTGGAGCATCAGTTTGAGGAGTTTGAACAGTCACACACGTGTTATTAGAAGAGCACAACACAGAGCTATGTGGCTGAGGGAGGCCTTGAAAGGGCATTTCAACAGTCAGCCACAGAAATGTGGTGTGGGGGGTTGTGCTCCACCTGGCCCTGAAGTTTCGGGAACTTTTAGGAATGATATGGTGCTTGGTGTACATCTATAAATATAACATTGTCTGTTAACACACCTATTAAGTTTGTGGTGCTTGATATACCTTTATAATTATTACCGTGTGTTTGTCATTGATCCCATGAGAGCTGTTGCCCTGTACAATACAAGAAGTGTTTTCAGTAGTGCTAGGCGTTCTGTATCATATGTTGTGAAATAATAAAGATATCATGCTCCAAAAATAGATTGTGTTATGTACCAGAACCAGGGCATAGAAACTATGTGCAATTAAAAAACAAATACAATAAAAACTTCTGAAATAATTAATGGAACAGAACTAAACAAGGGAAAAGAACATTCATAACCATGTCAGTCCATTTTGGCTACACACACAGCAACCAGGGCTCTCACAGGGCAGTGAATGTGAAGCTGTGGTTGTCCTTACTGTCTCTAGGTATGGAGTGATAACTGTGCCTTTAGAAAATCGCCCCGATATGTGCCTGCTACAGTATCTGAATGCCATTTTGTTTCTTCTTTCCAAAAATACTTGAGGATTTAAGTTTTACTGGCATAAATGTTTGCTGAAAATGCATTTCAAATTTGCTGGTATATTTACAGAAACCAACATTTTAAATATGCATATGCTGGAAAATGCTTGTGCACTCATCCAGGCCTCCAAAGGAGCCGTAATGCCTCTTTAGGGATGAGAGTTCTGGTTTTAATATGGAAAACAGATCTGCAAAGGTGCGCACAAAATGGACGTTTAAAAGCACAGTATAAATATTGCCACTTTGGCCGAGCGGAAAGTCAAAATTCTAGCAGTGTGGGAGGAGAAATCAGTGACATGGAATCAGGGTAATCTATTTAAATGCAGAAATATACACAAAGTCCTGCTTCTGTGAACAGCAAAAACTCAAATCCCAAGCCAGCACGCCAAACCCATGTTCAAGAAAGGACTGTTTCTCTACCTCTGCTTTTTTACAGGGTCACACTACAACTGCTCTGGCTTACCCACCCAACAATTAGCCTGGTGTTTGGACACCCTTACTTCTACATTCCTTAGCTTGCTGCCAAGAGGTAAACCTAGGTCATTAGCCTCACAATACCACTTTCATGACTGCCTGGGTGGTTACCTTTCTCCCTTTAAGAAACCCTGTTCACCACAAGTGATGCTCAAAATTTGAACATTCCTTTTATTCCCAAACCCCTACCAACACCCCCACCACAAATCCTCCTCCCCCCACAAAAAAAAGCAAAGCAACCTACTCCACGCAATTTTACTCCAAAAAGGAAGTTGTTTCAGTGATTCCATGAATTCCACTAGGGAATTTACTTCTGCTTATGGATTTTATGTGGAAGATGCTCAGACATTATGGTGATGGGTATAAGTATAAAACCCTAACACAAAATTTAGTTCTGATTTTTTTACTCAAAAAGCAAACACTACAGGTGAAATACTGGCTTCCTTGACATCAATGAGAGTTTTGCCATTGATTTAATTGCAGCTAGGATTTCATCCAGGTTGTTTAGACTCAAGTACTGAAGTAATTTCGCTGACATCTAAAACCTGAGTCTGTCACCAGTGAAGTGAATAGTCTGGTATTCAACAGTACATGCTGTCTCCTCTGAGGGTGTATGTGAGGATTTATAGTATAGTAAAATATCTGGAGTTCAGTGAATATGAACTCTTAGATTTTATTCCCCTCCACACAAAGAAATTATTTCTTTCTCTGACTTTCTAAGAAACGTTTATACCAGGTTTTTCCCAGAAAGAAAAGAGCACCCCAAAGCTATTCATAAATGCATATTATTTAGAAATTAGAGAAAATAGTACATGAAGGTAGGTACATTTTGAGACATCACTTTTTGTCATACCATTTTATGTAAGGTAGTAATCTTAACCCCTATGTAATGTAAAGCTAGGCAATGAGGTTTAAGTTTTTCCATCTCATGAGCTTTTTTTTTTCTTTTTCCACCACTGAAACCTATGGGGCTCCATGTAGACATAAAGTTCCATTGTAATTTGCAGGATTGGGGGCCTAGTTCATTAGTGTCTGCAAAGTGCTTTGAGATCTTCTAAGAGAAAATATCATAATGCCACTTTATAACTCCATTGTACTCCCACACATTGAATACTGCATGCAGTTCTGGTCACTCCCTCTCAAAAAAGCTATGTTAGAATTGGAAAAGATACCGAAAAGGGCAATAGAAATGATTAGGGATACAGAACACCTTCCATATGAGGAGAGATTAAAAAGACTGGCACTGGTCACCTCAGAAAAGAAAACTAAAAAGACCTGTGACAGAGGTCTATAAAATCATGAATGGTGTGGAGAAAGTGAACAGGAAGCATTATTTACCCTCTCACGTAACACAAGAACCAGGGGTCACCCAATGAAATTAATAGCAAGTAAGAAAGTACTGCTTCACAGAACACACAGTCTACCAGTGGAACTCGTACCCAGAAGTTGTTATGAAGACCAAAAATATAACCAGGTTTTTTAAAAAATCAGATAAGTTCATGGAGGATAGGTCCATCAATGGCCATTAGCCAGAATGGTCAGGGATGCAACCCCATGCTCCCAACACCTGTGGCTGACAGAAGCTGGGACTGGACGGCAGCAGATGAATCACTCAATAATTTCCCTGTTCTGTTCATTCCCTCTGGAGCAGCTGGCACTAGCCCCTGCCAGAAGACAAGATACTGGGCTAGATGGACCATTGAGCTGACCCAATATGGCCATTCTTATGTTCATAATGCAATAAACTATAGTAGCTATTATGCTAAAATGTTAATATAATTATTATGCTAAATGTTTGCTCTTCCATACAGCGAGCTGGGTGGCAGGAGGACTCGGGAGGTGGGCAATCTATCATCTGGAATTATGGGCTTCACAAAGGAAGAGATGATTTAGAAAAATTTCTTCATTTTATTGAAAATTATTATACTGTCGATCTTTAGCTTCTTCTGTGTTCTTTTTATTATTATTCAGGCAATTTGCCATTCAACACAATATAGCACACTGGTTTTATTTTAAACAGTGCGACTATTTGTAGCATGAAATTCCAATTTGAGGGACTTTGATTGTAACTACTGTAGCCATTTTCAAATAAATGGCCAAAATAGAATGATGGGTGTTTTGATTCCCCTCTCCCCTCCAATCTAATAGAATACAGTAAAATGTGCTCGGTTCATTCCCTTTGTCACAACACACAATGTCAAAATGAGTACTGCTGAAGTGGTTATTGGCAAAGTGTCATGAGACACACACTTGTGACATTGTTAAAGTGTAAATGCTGTTTTAGTTCATTAGGATGTTTAGACATTTCAAAGTTAGATTGCAGTGCTTTGCGGTGCTCTGCAGAGGGTTCCTGTATTGTTACTTCTGTGACTCTGAATATCAGCTGGCCACTCCCATTAATGTAAGATCAATAGCTGCCCCTGCCATCTTTCAGGTCCTACCATACAGCTATCAAACATCACTGATTATAATGCTGCTTCTACCATAGTTTAGAAGATCTGTCAGGACAAATTAGATCCATTTACTCATTTGTGGCTCAGCGTTCAAAATGTCTTTATTATATAAAATACTGATTTTTTAAAAATTGGGGGAAAAAAACCCATACAATATGGATGAAATGGGACCGCGAAAGGCTAACTCCATTCTCCAATGGAGTTTACAGATAGTTGTGATGTCATATGGTTTATGCAGCGAGTGTCAGACCAGAGCTGAGTCCACAGCTGTAAATACACAGAACCCATGAATTATCATTTGTAAGCTTAATTGTGCCTGGTTAATGTGCTGAATATCACACCTAGCCTGACTAGTTGCCCAACGTTTAGCACATAGGGCCTGATTCAAAGCTCCTTGAGGTGAATGGAAAAACTCCCAGAGACTTTAGTCAGTTTTGGATCAGGCCCATATTGAGGTAGACAAAAACCTCTTGGGCACCCCTCCATTCCACCATATTGAAGGGTTTGGTCAGAAAGGCACCTTGGTTATCCAGTGTGCTTTGATTGTGGTGCTGCATGGCATATCTGCCACTTTTGCTTACATTACCATAATGATGCAACTATTGTCTCAGATGACATCACTCAGATTCCTTGTCAGGCTTCTTGCTACTGACTATCAGGTGTCCTCGACTTCTCAGTCAGGGAGGTGGCAATATGATTTATTTTCCAGCAGCTGTGTGCTGGGGAGAAGCAAGAAAGCACGATACTAACAAGACGATATGTAATCATACTGGTTATTTTAACATTTAGTAAAGACTTCTTAAAAAAATAAATATTGCTTAGATCAATCTTTTGAGCTGAAGCCTAAACATTGTGGTTTTAGATTCAGTCAGAACAACCCCTTTCTGCTGTAAATAAAGTGAATAATTTGACTGAATCCTAATGTCATTCACAACCAAATTATACCTGTGGATTCTCTCAGAATATACATACATATGTTTTACATGTATACCCCAGTTACCACGCAGTCTCAATCCTCCTTCTTTCAGGGAATCTTTCCAACCACTCTTGCACACCAATGACATCCTGGTGAAATATTTCAAGTCAATAGTTTTTTCACTGAATATATTTTTAGGAGGGTGAAGGAACCTACAAAACTATTCACAAATTCAAGTCAAATTCAACAATTAGTTTAGCTGAAAAGACCTGGGAAAAATCCAAAACATCAAAATGTTTCATTTTATCTTTCCATTTTGAAATGGTATTTAATTTTCAAATTAGTTCAATCTAAAAAAAAAAAACATTAAAAAGGTGGGAAAAAAACCTGAAAGTGGCCAACTCTAAGTTAAAAAAAAATCATTTTGAGTTGGCTGAAACATTTTAGTCAACTTGAAATACACTGAAAAATTGTTTCTTGTCAACCGGAAATGTTTTCATCAATCCAGAACAAAATTATTTTAAGTTTTCAATTCAACTAAAAATTTGAGTTTCCAGTTCTAATCAAATTGGATTTTTTCTTTTCCCCGAAACAAAAATCCATTATTTGCTTAGTTAATTGATTTCTGTATCTCTTTTGGAACTGATCTCCTCTAGTGTGGAGATATTTTTGAAACTTCTACCATCATGCCTTGGGTCAGGAGGTGATCATGTCTGTGGAACTCATTCACCAGGCAGATTTCTTTTTCAGGAACAATGAGCTAATTTCAGAACAAAATTGACCCCCACTCTGAGTGAAAGGAGGTTTTACAATTCAAAATTTGATTGTTCTTTCATCAAATTCCATAAAGAGAGAGACTTGAAGTCACCTGTGTATCTCTATGATGTATATGCATTTTCTTTTTAATTGCTCCCACTGGCTTCTGGTAATCAGTGCCACAGGCTGACTGTAAATGTGGACTTTGATCTCCCTGACTAATATATATATATAGCCTTATACAGTTGTGTTTAACTGCTGAAATGATACCCTAAAGCTGAAAAACAATTCATAAGATTATTAAACAGAGATTGTCATGCTCAATCAACTTCATAAATACATCCATCTAGGTTTTTTTTAATCCTTCTCATTATTGCATTTGTGGATTAGATTTTTATTGAGTCTGATTTGTAGCTGAAAAGCATCCAGCATGATTTAAATTAGTAATAGGCAAAAATAGAAATACAAGATTTACTGGGAAATGTGGATTTCTAACGGCTGCTGCAGAGTTGGCACCTTGTTTGGAAAAAAAAATTCAAAAATGTCTGTTAAATAAGAATAAAACCATGCCATTCACATCGCATGGGCCTGCATTATACAAGGCAGAAAATACACCAAAAATCACCATTTGCTACAGGTTGCCACCTACCCTCACGGGGAAGAAATCACAGTCATGTGCATGTAGGAGGAACCCTGCAATGTATTAAATAGGCTACCCAGAGGATCTTTGACAATTAGGATAAGGCAGAATCAAAAGGAGGTAATTAAATGCTACTTTGGGTGTGGAATACTTTCATCCTAAATTGGAGTCCCCATCATCACCACCAGATTGCTGGGAGATGTTATACACACTGGGAAGCTGAGTGACTCTGTAGGTTCTGACAGGAAAGGGAGACATCTACTGGCGGGACAAAATAATAATGTTTTTAAAAGGACAGCATGAATAGAAAATCTGCTGGCCAGATCATGTGGGTTTAGAGTACATTAAAACCCCTTAACACAAAGACTCAGAGATGGAGGGGAGGGAATAACATTTTTTAAGGAAAATAAAGGGAAAGAGGTACCCATCTGATACGGTAGGTAAGAATTAACATGAGCAACCTTCCATTTGTAAGAGTTTAATTTTCATTTAGAAATATTGTTTATACATATGCAAGCCCTTTTATTGGCTGTCAGAATCCAATGCTTTTTCTCTTCACTGCATTTTGTGGTAATAAAACATATTTTCACAACAATGTGCCAGCGCTTGGTCTTTTTTGTAATAACTACATGATTTCAGATCTCTCCCCAGTAAATTATAATTTAATTTCCACCTATTTAAAGGTCACTCTGAATAAAATATATGCTGCTTAATAATCAGTTAAAATAATGGCATCTTTCAGGAGTGGTAGCTAATAGCATCATTGCCTCTGTGTGGGCTTTTGCCGTTTTCATTTGATGTGTGATCAGTGAAGCAAGAGAGGAAAAGTTCCCCTCAAATTCCTGGGCCATATCTTCAATCTCAATCTCTCTCGCTCGCTCTCTGTTTTTAATGGGAGGAACAAAAACCTTTTCTCAATCAGTAGTAATCTCTCCAAAGGTCTTTTAATTTCAAAAGTCATAAGTGTTAATTAGCTATTATTAAGTGCCCTTCTGTATAAATTAACATGATTGATGAAAAAATTAAGGGTAATGAAAAATGTAGCAATGCATGTATTTTTAAGAGATTATATTAAAGATGAAGGTCCCCATGGACAGAAACTGAGGCCTGCTGCACCATTGCCCAGCCTTTATTATTACGAATAAAAAACTGCACTGAGAATGCACATCGACCTTTAGACATATTAATTTCTACATATGTCTCCCTTCATCGTGTTTTGATTGGCACCCTTTTGTGCTTGGGAGTTGTACTAGTATGGAGCAATGTATCTGAATTTTTTTTTTTTTTGGAAGGAGATTCTTTAAAAATGTAATATGGGGTCCAAAGGGTAAAGAGAGAATTGAATTAGATGAATGACTGTTTTTCTCATTATTTTTAAGTCTAATGTGGCGTGAGTGGCACCACTATATTTTACAAAAGCAATTCTCATTGGTATTTTCTGCTGAGAACAGATAAAGTATAAGTAAGGAAAATAGAGATCCATTTCCCGCCCAAACTGACTTTACGCTCGGTTATATACAGCAATAGGTCCTGATCCTGCAAGCTGTTCCACGCAAGTGGACTTGTGTCCAGCAGCATTAATTTCCATGGCATTTCACATGGAGCAGGTTCTTAGTCTGAACAACTGTGACTTCAATGGCAGATATCTGAGTAAGGACAGCAAACTTTACTCTGGTGTTTCCTAACTTTTAAATACTTGATTTTGCTATCTTAATGTTCTTTTAGTTGGTGTGAGTGTGTGTAATATGTTGTTAGTATACTCAGTTATTTTGGACCTCATTGTGCCTGTGTGGTTCCTTTCTATTAGGTTGGTGGTGTAAGAGAAAAATACACAACAGTTAAGAATTTATCACTTTTTGTCATATTTGCTATCTGGAGTAAATTATTTTCTTTTAAAATTTCACTGCTTATGGTATTATGCAAAATGAACAGCAAAAAACACCCCAAACCCTAGCTACGGATAGGAATAACATACAGTGAAACCCATTTATAGCACACTTCAATATAGTGAAACTCCATTTATAGTGAACTAGAAATGAAAGTCCAAAGTTGTTTCATTACAGTGCAATGTACAAATGCTATAGCGGTTTCAGTGATAGCGAACTTTGGCTTGTGGGATGAAATTCATCTGGGGACGATGGAAGGCCCATTCCAGGGACCCTTCCTCCTGATTTAAATTTTTTAATAAGTATCCCAGGGCCTCTGGCACCTTAGGGTGGAGGTCTCCATGGTTGCTCTCAGTACACCAGCATGGAATGGAACACTGGGAGAGAGCTAATGGCCAGGCAGAAGAAGGAACACTGGACTCACATTTAAATGGAGACAATGGGCCAGATTCTCAGCTGGTATAACCCAGCATGGCTCTGTCAAACACAGTGGAGCTATTCTGATTTACACCAGCTGAGAATCTGGCCCACTGTGTGAGAGCCTTCCCCAATGCACTGGAGCCCAGCAAGGAAGAGCACCAGCTGTAAAGAGGCTGTGCAGGAATTTTGAGGCAAAGCCCCAGTCATCACACAGCTGCAAAGCCAGATTAATTTGACTTTAACATGTATCCATATGAAAGTTGTTCTGTGAAAAACCAGTTTTACCATGGGCTTAATCCAAATCCCACTAATGTCAATGGAAAGACTTTCATTGACATCAGTGGACTTTGGATGTGGTCTGATAGGAGACTTCCACATGGCTTAGCAGTTTGAGGGCATAATGCACAGCACGAGGCAGTACTCCAAAATGCGGGTCTGGTGTCTCTTGCATAGCTGTTGTTTGCTAATATTCAGGAGCAAAGCTTTACACCAAAAATCACACTTCTTATGAAACACAATAAAATAGCCAAGCATTGGGGTTCCATTTTACCGCCCCACACCCTCCTTTTATCACAATCCCAGAAACAATGTTCACATCTGAAAAGCTGATTTTGTGCACAAAGGGGTCCTGATCCATCCAGCTCCTAGGAACCATGGTAATACAAATTATAATAATTGTGGGCACAGAACAACAACTAAAACACCATTCATTTCAGTCCAGTTGATGCACACGCTTATTTTCATCGGGGCCATAAATCAGTGAAAAAATATCTTACAGTTACAACCTTGTTCTAATGTTAAGAAAAACAAAAACAATAATCAGTCAGTTTTGCACTGCTCTGTTTAGGACCAGGTAAAATACCATAAATTAGTTCTCCATCATAACGCCTCCCTGTCAAAAAACACGAATCCAATCTTTCCCCTGTCACTGGAATTATTACATTTTAACAAGTGTTGGACTTACCATGGGTGCAGACTTCACAAGCCCTTACTCATATGAGATCAGTCCTTACATCAACAGTTTGATTACCAACAAGATTATTCACATGAGTACTGCTTTGATGAATCAGGCCCTTAATTAGCTGAATGCTTTCAGGGAATCTAAGTATTGCATTCTCCCCGTTCATTAACCAAGGTATCCTTCCCACCTCCTTTGTGTTAATGACATGGGCAGGTATGTATTTGTCTAGTATATCAATCTCTCTCTCCTCCTTTTCTATCAGTCTAGACCATTCTGATTGCTTCTCATGAATTGTTAAGAAGCTCTTTGACAGGATAGACCTTGGCATCTGCGTTACACACGTCATTGCGTTTGATCTTGTGTGATTCCAGTTCCAACTGAAGCATGGTCCAAATCAGCAATCACTTGTGTTGTTTTCAATCTTTCCAGCTGCTTTTTGTCTTTCTGATGCCCTCCCAAGAGCTCCCTGCAGCTGGAAGGTTGTAGCTGCCTGCTCATAGGTGTCCTAATCAGCATCCAGAAGTGACTACAGATGTTGCTGAGGTAATCACTTTAATTAGATCTTTGTCTGTTCAAAATGGCAGAATAATCTGCAACTGGAACTAACAATTACTTTTGTGATATAATAATATATTGCTGGTAGGAACAAAAGGAAAAAGCAGAGGATGGGGAGGACACTGGTAGAAAATGACAAATTATCTAAATTAACTTCTGATTTAAAAATCCTCTCCTTTTATTATAAACTGTTCTAGATAATCAAATGTTAAATTCACCTTCTGAATATACAAGGAATTGGAATATACAAGGCTGAATTAGAGCCTGAAGTGTCTACACAAGCCTTTTTCTATCAAATGTTGAAGGAAGTGTAAAACAATCATGTTTTACAGGGAAGTTTTGATAGCAGTGAAAAAAAATCCTGTGATAAACAAAATTAATTCTTTTAGCCTGCCTGCACTTTTGTTTGTCTTTTCAATATGGCCAACACTGTAGGGCAGTGGTTCCCAAACTTGTTCCGCCACTTGTGCAGGGAAAGGCGCTGGCCGAGGGACATACTGGTCGCCACTTCCAGCAGCTCCCATTGTCCTGGTGCAGCAAACTGCAGCCTCTGGGAGCCACGATTGGCCGAACCTGCGGATGCGGCAGGTAAACAAACTGGCCTGGCCCACTAGGGGCTTTCCCTGCACAAGCGGCAGAACAAGTTTGGGAACCACTGCTCTGGGGCACTGTTCCTGCAAGGTGGTCCAGACAGGTCTTTGTGTCCATTCAGAATCCCATTGGCTTCAATAGGAGCCCATGAAAATATAAGGGCCCACCTGCATGACTGGGGCATAGGTTAATGGTTAGAATGGCAACTAAAAGCAAACAGAAAAGTTTGACAGAAATTCCTGTAGTTCTCTCCCTCCCACCTCTCTCTCTCTCACACACACACACACAAACACACTGCCATCTAGCTGTGTTGTGGAATATTTTGATTTGTATTTAAAATTAGAAGTCTCGTTGCTAGAGATGAGTTAAAATCACAATCTTTAGTCTGAGCTCCTTCAGTTTTGGGGTGGGGGGAAGGGGAGATTCAGATCTGCACATCGGAACAGTTCAGGTCTCCGTGGTTCCTTCTTGTTCAGCTCTGATTCAGGTGTACCATTTGTATCATAATAGTCATTCTCAATGAGATTGCAGCAGAAAAAGGCTGAAAGCTCCTAAGAACAGTTGATCTTGGGATCAAATTCCCTCCCTGCTCATTGAGCTTCGGCTCCTCCCCCCTGCCTGGGGCCGGGGGGCTCTGGTTTTGGCCCCACCACCTCGAGTGGCAGAGCTCAGAGGCACTCAGGCTTTGTTCCCCCCTCCCGGGGTCGTGTAGTAATTTTTGTTGTTAGAAGGGGGTCACGGTGCAATGATGTTTGAGGACTCCTGGTATATCTGTACAATTATTCTCCATGAAGATTTAGGGCAGACTCAAACATATCAGTCAGTCTGTACCTCAAGATCTGAAGTGACCCCATCAAACTCAGAATGAATTCCTGGCTGTTTCAGATTATTTGGGAAACAAAATAATAGCGTTATAACTCCTTGAAGCTGATTCAACTAACTGCAGTAGATAGACACAATAGGTGAACCAAGGGGAAAGTTTTAGTCTTAACTCTGAATTTCCTGGGTTTAATGATTATAAGGGAGATATTTCATCTTGACTGAGTGGCTGTGGCTTTGGCAGTAGGGCTCATTAAAGCCTATAGATCTACTCCTGCATATGCCGGAAACTTCCCATAGACTTCAATTGGAGCAAGATCAGGCGCTATATCTTTTTTGAAAACATACTCAGCACTATTGGAGGGGATCTCTCGATCCCTAAAAATAATATTATCAGACACACATGAAAGCCCAAACATTCAATCTTCCCATTTCCTGATGTTCCCTTTTTGTGTGTGTATATATAGATATAGATACAAAGATAAGGATCATTACTATGATGTAGTGCCTAACTCTTGCCTGCCCCCTACCACACTACTATATAATACACAGTGACATTAAAATACTGGCTGTCTGGTTGCATCTCACATCACAGAGTCCTTAGAGCTGACTTTGACGCCTCTCAAATTCTCTTTCAGATGTGTCTTCAGACAGTGATACATTCTCTGCTCTGTAGGTCTTTTTGTGAGGCATACAAGATCACAATTGTATAAGTGAGAAACACTGATGACTGTCTCCCTAAAGGACAAAAACAGAACAAACCAAAAAACACTCTGTCAACAAAAAAAGGGTTTACAACAAAAACATTTTATTTTGGTTTTAATCTGTTGGTATAACATGCTAGTTGTCTTCAGGAAAAGAAAGAGTCTGACAGTTTATGTTGACTCTTACATTTCCCATTACTGACTCTTTTCATCTCTGTCCTGAAGCAAAAATAAATTTCCCTTTTTAAGCTTTTGATGATAAAAATCTCATCTGTAGCCTCATAAATGATCCTTTATTATCTATATTAATAATGAATAAATGTCTGTTGAATACCCCAGATCCTTTGCATTAATAGCACCAGATGTATTATAGATAACCTTTTGATTTAACAGCACAAACTATGAAACAATATTAAAACAGTAAAGGCCTGATCTTACTGGAGTCACTAAGGTTAGAATTATAAACATTTATTTCATTTATATTTGTAAATGGTCCTATTATGCAACATCAGCACCTATCATTTATATTTTTGAGCAAAGCACCTGACTAACAGCAGACCCAGAAATACAGCTTATACATTGTATTTTGCACAATCTTTTTTATGTCTTGCACAATCTTTTTTTTTTTTAAACATTTCCTGCCCTTCCATTTCTTTCCTAGTGAAGCCAGATAAGCTTAATTTACAGAGCAGTACATGTGGCTCAGGCCTACTTGTCTCACTACCCTTTTAACCTCATTATGATTAAAATGTATGTTCCTCAACTCCCTCATCCATGTATCAGAATGATGCACAGATTTCATTCAGTCTTCTTACGGGACCATGAGTGGGAGATTTTACTTGTTCTTGGGCAGATCACTTTGAAAAGAGAGCTTTATCCTTTAACACCATCTCACATGCTCATTTTGATCCTTCCCTGCATACCATTCCCATCTACACCTCTGTCATCCCTTCTGTTCTATCTGTTCAAGACAGGTTGTTATACTATGCTCATCACCATAGTATCTGAGTGCCTTCCAGTAGTGCATTAAGCACTATGACTAACATTTGTCACATGCGGTCTGTTCTTTCTTTCATGTCAGACGTGACACCTACAAAAGAGTTATGTGCACAGTTTCAGTGTGGGTGCCAAAAATTAGGCACCTTAGTCCATGCTTAGGCACCCAAGTAAATTACCTAGTTGTCAAAGGAGCTGAGGACACAGCAGCTAATGGGAGCTATTCTATGTACATAATGCTTCTGTCTTGTATTCCATTGGCTGATGTGTCATCAGTATATCCTGCATCAAAGATGCATGAGGACAATTCTAAAGAAAGCTCACTTCAGCTTGTAATATAGTTTAATTAATCTCTTTGTAGCTCAGCCCAGTCTAACTGTGAAAACAGCACTTCTAAGTCAATTAAATTACAAAGAATGGAAAGAATTTTTTAAAATAGTAAAGCACTATTTTCTACCTCTAGCTAAGTTAGCTTGTAAGTTAGCTACAAACAGGAATCAGTTGGGGGATTCACTCTTCATGTTCCATTCACAATCCCAAGATAGCTGGATTTTTCTGCTAAATTGATCACCGAGGAAATAATTTTAAAATGAAGTGCAATCATTAGGCTTCAGAATCAACATTCAACCAAGCTGCAATAGCTTTCCTAGAATGTAACAAATGGCCATATTTTAATTGTTTTGGATATATCCAAAGTGTTCCATGATATGCTAACCATGATTAATTGTGAGTAATAAGCAATAACACTAAAGCAAAATAGCTTCGTTTCACAGTAATATAGCTAAACAGTCATATGAGCAATCGTTGATGACCCACTACCAAAATGCCATTAAGGGGCATATGCTGCAATATATACATAGTACTAAAGAGTTTATACAAGAATCATTCTCTAACTGCATCCTAGATAAAATAACAATGGTACTTGTAACTCAGTGGTTCTCAATTTCTTCCATATGCATGTTGTGACAATACCATTCAGGTGGTCGTGTAACCCAAATGCCCAAAAGAAGCCTTTCACTATCTTCTTGCAGCATTATTTGGATTTGGATATCACAGTTTCAATAATGCAAAGACCTTGCATGAAATCCAAGCCCCACTCAAGTCAATGGGAGTTTTGTCTTTGATTTCAGTGGAGCCAGGATTTCATCCCTTACCCTCTGACTGTTATCAATTCTGATTTTGCCTTCCCTGAGGTCAGAAATTCTGTTGTGGAGACTATCGTTAGCGAACAGTATCCTAGACCTAAATCAGGTTCTCAGAAATAAAGCAGAATTTTATTTATTTATTTATTGCAATTTACAGAAGTAAAAAGAAAACTAAATAATAAGTGGAATAAACAGCATCTCTAGGCAGACAAAGTTTTCATTAAAAAGTATTGAACTGTTACCTCCAGTGGGGCAAAATTAACTACTTTTCTTTTCACCACTCACACTGTATCTTATCTCATGTATCATATATCAATCAATTTAATTTGATTCATGATTTAAAACCACAGAAACTATGGACACTAGACAAGATTCTCTTTAAAGGTCCAATCCTGCAAACACTTGTACACTTGAATAACTTTCCTCATGCGTGCAAGTCTGTTGCAAGCTTGAACCTTAAGGACTCACTCCTAATATTGCATGTATGCAGTGAGCATATCTAAGGCAAGTTTGATCATGCTACACTATGGTCAGCACTGGACAATTGCATAGCAATAACAAGATTTATTCAGATAAGAGGTATGCACATACTTTCAAGTTCATATCATCTCCTAACATTATAGTCCAAATTCATTTTCAGTTACTCTGGTGTAAATCCAGAGTAACTCCTTTAAGATCAGTGGTTTTATGCCAGTGTAATTAAGCACAGAATTTAACTCACTGGGTAAAATCCCATGCAAATTCAATAGGAGTTGTGCCTTCTGAATTTAATGGAGCCAGGATTTCACTCAATAACTCCAGCTCTAGCTATTTGTCACAGATAAATATTGTTCTTCTTCACCATTATTCAACTTTTAATGTATCTGTTACACGGCCAGACTAAAATAGTTTATGCAAAGTTTCTAACACGAGAAAAGTATCCAACCTATATGGCATTTAAACAAGAGGCAGATTCCTCCTTACAAAGATTTTTTTTCTCGTGGTTCTCTATTGCTAGAGATGCACAACATTCACTTGGGCTGAGTACTGAGAGAAGGATTTGGGCCTACATGTGTAGAGGGCCATCCCACATAGCTGATCTGCCTTACACACTAATGTCTAATATGTTGTAGCTTTCTTGTTAAATAGAGATAAAAACTAAGCTTGAGTATTGTACACAAGGCTGGAACATTGCTTTTTTTACAGACAGTAGCAGCATCTTTTATTTGGTTTGGTGTTCTTCCTGACCCTTGTTGATAAAAGACAATATCATGTTTGCCAAGCTTTAGTATAGCCACTGGACTGATGACTTCAAGGATTTTTCTACAAGGTGCCCTATATCCTTTTCTTTGTCACTATCCTGCATGACTGTTCCATTTAATATACATTCTCCAACTTGGTTCATTGCTTCCCTGACTTTCTTCTTTTTTCCATTTCTCTACATTAACCTACATCTTCTGTGTAATGGCCCAGGCACCTAAGCGATTAAAATCCTTCTAAATCTGTTAACATTGTTTTTTCTTACTTGCTATATTTACACTTTTAGTAGCATTAGCAAATGTTGAGTTCTTATATTTATTATTACTGTGAGTGTCAAACATTCCTACTCATGTTGACTAAGCACCTTACGCCTCAACCTCATGTTGAGACTTAGCACTTTATCCTGCAAATAGAGTCTAATGGATTTCAATGAGACTATTCACAGAGATTAATGTACTACTCAACATAAGTAAGGGTAGCAGAATCAGAACTTAGCATTATTTAAATATGTATGGTAAATACCAGCAATCACCTTCCATATCTACCAGAGAATGGCCCCACTAGCAATTTTTTCCAGCCTGAATAAAAGAATAAAATGTATGACATTCTCTGTACATCAGCCAGATGCCTCCCTGAGGACCACCTGAATTGGAGCAGAAAGATTTTGCAAGATTTAAAAATAAAGAAATAAATAAAAATGCCCAAGATGCCCACATAAAAAATGCTTGTACAATTGACTTACCTTTGTATGGATGATTACCAGAGTCACAATTTAGGCATTTGTATGTACAAAAGGGTATGCAGAGATATGTATTGTGTGAATATAGTTAGGAGAAATTAGACTAATTAAACTACTTTTGTTTCTTTAATAATACCTGTTGCAGTAATATGGAGCCTTAAGCTTAGCAGTGGTTTCTGATCTTCCATTTATTTCAGCCCTAAATTAGATGAGTACTCATGGAGACTAATATTTTGTGCTTTTTGTTGTTGGTAGTGCAAGATAGGAAACTGGGGTAGGGAAGGAATTTTTCTCCAGGTCAGACTGGCAGAGACCCTGGGGTTTTTTGCCTTCCTCTGCAGTGTGGGGCACGGGTCACCTGCTGCTTTGAACTAGAGTAAATGGTGGCTTCTCTGTAACTTGAAGTCTTTATATCAAGGTTTGAGGACTTCAGTAACTCACCCAGAGGTGATGGGTCTATTACAGGAGTGGGTGGGTGAGGTTCTGTGGCCTGCAATGGTGTAGTAGGCAGGGCTGCCTAGAGTGGGGGGCAAGGGGGCAATTTGCCCCCGGCCCTGGGCCCCACAGGGGCCCCACAAGCTGCACCTGGTTTTTGGTGGCACTTCGGCAGCGGACCCTTCACTTGCTCCAGGTCTTCAGCAGCAGGTCCCTCAGTGCAGCGGAAGACTCAGAGTGTGTGAAGGACCCGCTGCTGAAGTGCTGCCAAAGCCTCAGAGCACCGCCTGGTGAGTACAAGCGCCACAAGAGGCGGGGGGGGGGAAGCCGCGATCGGCAGCACTTAGGCTGCTCTACCATCGCTGCTTCATTCTTCGGCGGCGATTCGGCAACAGGTCCTTCCCTCCAAGAGGGACCACCGCTGAATTGCCGCTGAAGATCCGGCCCTGCCCCAGGCCCACTGAATCCTCTGGGCGGCCCTGGCAGTAGGTCTGACTAGATGATCATGCTGGTCTCTTCTGGCTTTAAAATCTAAGAGTCTGAGTTATTATGTGCAAACATTGAGAGCCAGTATACCGGTACTCATCCTGAGTTAGGGCCACTGAATCTGGCCCTGAGTCTGTAACTGCAGTAAATGTGTGCTAATGCAGACATTCAATAATGCAGTCATGTTTTCTAAAGAGACCTTGGGGATCTTTTTCAAAAACAAATCAAGCTCTAAATTCTGTAGATAAATATTTCAGTTCAAATGCCACTCCCCCCCCCCCCCCGAAAACGGCATTAGGGCAACATTCATAGAATTTCACTCTATGTTAAACCTTCTAACTGGGAAATATTACTATTGGACTATTCTTCCATTTATTTATTCCTCCAATATTTACTTTATATCCTCCCTGTAAACATCTGCAAAGCTACCTTGTTATTCTCCTTCAAATTTCTCTTTAAAATGTTCTTTGCTGTGATGCCTACTCAAAAATCTTGACAACGGTTAGGCTATTGATATGCTGAAACCACTGCGTGTAATACTGACCAATATTTTCTTCTTGTTTACTTGCACTCCCCTTTCTGTATGTCTTGCTCCATCTATTATATCTTGTTTTAAACTTAAATTGCAAACTCTTTGGCACACAGATGGTCTTTCTGTTCTGTGTCTGTACAGTGCCAAGCACAATAGGGTCCTGTTCCATGACTGGGGCTCCTTAGCACTACAGTAATACAAATAAATAGTAACAATAAAAGATCAATTTTCTGACAGTACCAGAATTGTAAACATAGGGCCAGATCTTGCAGTCCTTACTCAGCCTTTGGCCCCAGTGAAATCAATACTGTAGGAACAAAGCCTAATCCCTGATATGCATCTGAAGATTTGAATGGTTACCAGAAACTTATGCAGACTTATTTGAAACTTTTTAATCTACAGACCAAGGCAAGGCTTTCTCTTGATATTTCCAGGACATCCTGCCTCTGCTTGAACATGTTATACCATGGGCCTTTAGCAACGTGTGCCTAAAGGTTCACTAGAGATGTAGTAGTCCAGTCATCTTTCTTTAAATCCATATTATCTTCATTCAGGCTCAGATCCTCAAAGGTATTTTAGGCATCTAACTCCCAAGTGAAGTTAGGTGCCTAAATACCTTTAAGGATCTGGGCATCAGGAATTAGGAATAAGCCAACCCCCATATTTACTTCAAACTTAAAGCAAAACCAAACTTTTTTTTAAGTTTAGAAAAGTTAGATTAACATTTGTTTGTTTGTTTAATGTCCACTCACAGCCAGCAGGCACCTAAAGACTGTGGTGTGGGGAGCATTACAATCTTAGTAATTATAACGTATGGTATCGTAGGTTGTGACAGGCAGAGCATCTGAGCTCAGCAGAGGTTCTAAATATAGGCCAAACTTTAATATTTTGTACAAAGCCTCAGCGGTGGCAAATTATATGGGCCTCTGGTGTCCGTGCTTCAGGAAATTCAGGGCCCAGGGGCCCAGCTCCACCAATGTTCGGGGTCTCTCTCACAGCCCCTCCTGCTGCTCCCGTGCACCACCCCTGGAGCATCCCTGCTTGCCCCCAGGTGGTTATCCTGCCGCTCCGCGCTGCGCTCCTTTGCCAGCCATTGCCAGCTACAAAAGGGAGCATGGCCGGTGGCAGGCTGAGGCGGTGGCGGCAACGCAACCGCTTGTAGAGGGAGGAGGCGCACACATGCTGGCGGTTCCCCAACCCCCAGCACTCACCACAAGGGAGGCGAGGAGGCTTCTTGGACCTGATAGGGGCCCAACCCCTAGGATCATGTGCAGTGATGGTGCCAGGTGAGTGTGCTGCTGAGAAGAGGGCTGGGAGGACTGTGGAGGACTGTGGCTGACCTCAGCCCCGGGGCAGCCCCGCCGCACCCCAGAGCCTGCATCCCCAGCCAGACCCCTCATCCCCCCATACCCTAGCCCTCTGTCCCAGCCCTGAGCCTCCTCCTGCACAGTGAATCCATCATCCCGAGCCCAAGCCCTCACTCCCCAGCCCCACCCAGCCCTCTTACCCTCTGCCCCAGCCCCGAGCCCCCTCCCACACTCCAAACTCCTTGGCCCCATTCCATTAATTTTGTTATGTGCACCAATATGGAGGTGATTTGTCACACATCAGCTCCATATTGGTGCACATAACAAGATTAATTCTGCACATGAGTGGGAAAAATTAGAGGGAACACTGCTGTATACTGTATGAGTGCCTGAGGGAAAAACACACAACTTAAATTTGGCAGGTAGTTTGGGGTATGATCGTGTTTAGCACAATACTTGATTATTTTATACTCTTAAAAGTATATAATTGGTTGAAGAACATTGCAAAGAAGGGACTATATTTTGTTTTAATTTTAGAAAGTATTTACTTCTGAGGGTTATTGATACAAGAGTGCTTGGTTGTTTCCATATTCAAGAGTATTAATAAAGTGGATATACTTAGTTAAATAATTTTTTCTTACGATAGTGATATTGTGCAATATAGGGAAACTGTTAAAAACACTTACTGTTTCCAGTCCATTTTTACATTATTTTAAAAAATATATATCAGCTAACAAGGCAGGTGTGGGGGGGTGGGGGTGGGACTTGGACCCATTCTGGACACCACCAAAAATTATACAAACCTGCCACCCCTGCAAAGCCTGATTAAGTAGACCTTTCATGGGGTATCTCCAGAGAGCTTTGAGCATAAAGCACTAACCTAGCCACTACTATAGTTCATGGGCTGTAGTAGCATTTACACCTGGTTGCTGCAACACCTTCAAGCCAGGGTATAAGCAACCGGAGACAAAAATTCACTGACTGATGGGCCACACCCTCCCACTATGTAACAAGGCAGAGAGAGCTGTACTAGACCATAGCTCCATGGTACAAAGGAGGTGCAGAGTCCCAAGTGTGTGACGTCTCCTGCTCTGCCCCTCCTGATCCCAGTGCAGCAGGAAGGGCAGTGTTTAGTGTCCCCAGTGTTTAGCCTCTTCTACACCCACGAAAAGGGAGAAATAAAATTTGGTCTGAAGTGTAAGAAGTCAGCCTAAAAATAATCATGTGTTCCATGTGTTCTAGCCATCAGAGTTTCACAGGGCAGCTTGCTTTTGCAAAAACCTTTTAGATGCGTTGTTTTGGTGGTGTTGCTCATCTCCCACCCTAAGTGGCTGAAAATCTGTCATTGAGTATAGATAGATCAGAAAATCAAGTTCTATAAATTCCTGGTGGATCATTCTGTCACGCAAACCATAACCCCTACAATAAATAACAGAGAGAGAACGGGAAGAGGATGTATTATTAATTTATTATTATTATTACCTAACCTGCAAAATAGTTTAGACAGCATGGCTTTACCTGTGTTTGTAAACAAACGGAGCTAGACCCATTTCCACACATTTTTGTTGACTTCAGCCGTTTCCCTGCAGAGAACTGCGCATCTTCCATAAGTATTCTTGCAAATATGTGAAGTTAAGTCCTGTTTCTTAGCTCCCTCCTTCCTTCCCCAGCCCTTACTCTTTCCATTTCTTCTGTCAACCAGGGATATTATTTTAATCACCTTCTAAGAGGTTATTGTGGGAGAAGGAGGAGGTAAATAAATGTGGTAATAATTGTTCTTACATGAAGAAGGAGGAAGTGGGAGGAGGGAAATACACAAGTTCATTTGTAATGCAGCCCTGCCATTCCCAGATGTTGCAGAAGCATCAGGATTGCTCCCTGCAAGAAAAATTGGATTAGTCACAATGTTGTCTACTAATGGACACACACTGTGATCTTCAGAGCTTCATTTACTGGGTTAATAGTGCTTTGCCTGAGTTCCTTTGCGATGAGGAGGGGGGAACCTGTAGGAAGAAATATTCTGGGTGCAGTCCACAGTCACTGACACGAGTAATATCATATTCATCACAGACAGACCTCATATCTCATTACTGCTGAAGAGTTTGCCCCTGAGGCATTTGAGCTCAGTCAGGCCAGGCCCCTCATGTGGAACCGTTCAGGTATATTGTGAAATGATTTAATGCGATAATAATGTCCACTTTGTGAGATAGATTATGTTTTTTATAGCGGCTGATGGTTAATGAATGATACATTAGCAAACATCACTAAAACATTATTGAGAAAATGCAGCTGAAGAGATAGTAACTCCCTGATTCCCCACCCACCCCCATGCATAAAAATGAAAAGCAGAAGAATTTACAAGGATCAGAAAACAACATTTTTGTTAACGTACCAGCTCTTGCCTTTTTTTTTTTAAGAGAAGGTGGGGGAGGAGATATTTTAAAATGCTGCAAACATGAGCTGAAATATCTTTTCTTAAATCAAATAAGAATCAATGAAAGTGCAAACCTGAACAAATACATTATATGTTGACCCAGTTTATTAGATGAAGCCGTTCATTCTGATTTGATTTATCTGGCAATACACTGCTCAGCTGTGAAATGAGATAAGAAGGGCCTATTCACCTTATTTACAATATTATAGTGGTGCCCGCTAGCACCACGATGGTTAAGGGTCTGTCGGCATTTCCATTACACACCCTATTTTTAGGAGCTTATAACATGACCACAGATTCACTCTTGGCTGGAAACTGGCAATCCAAATTCCATTGAATCGATGGAAAGACTCCTATTGAATTCAATGGACTTTGGATCAGATCCAAAAACAAAATTTGGAAAGACCTATATATGTATTTATTTATCCATTCATTCATTACATTATTCAGTCATTATTGCTGTGCACAGGGAAGAAATACAAATAGGACCAGATTCTCAGTTCATTTGAAGCAGTGTAGCACCATAGCTGATTTATAGCAGCTGAAGATTTGGCCCATTATACCTGTTCAAATTGACTTGTTTTTATTTTATTTTGCTCCTTTCTATTCAATATTTTGATTTGCTGTGTTGTATGGCTAATGTCTATTCCTAAAAGCTCTTTTTTTTTTTTTTTGGTTCACTAACAAAGCTAAGGACAACATTTTCAAAAACACTTCAGCGACTTTTCAATGGGATTTCTGTGCCTAAGTCACTTAAAAAAATTGACCTTATAGTTCATATCCCAATGTTTTCCCAATAAATCTTCTCCAAATCTTCTTGAGGAGGAATTTCATCTCCAAATTGAATGAGACTTTTCATTTGCAGCTCAGGATTGATTTATTTATACCACATAAGCTTTGCAAATAAAGGTTCAGTCCAAATTTCCTTCATGTTAATCTGTCAAAGTCTGACCTGAAAGAACCTCACTTTCAAGTGAAGGAGACAAAATTTGTCTTCCTAGTCTTCCTGTGAAGCAAAGTCTTTATTTATACCAAGTTGCATTTGTACACAGGTGTACAAACCATTACACAGGTCTAAATCCTCAGCTGGTATAAATCAGTGTAGCTCCACAGAAGACAATGGAGCTACCCTGACTTACACTAGTTGAGAATCCAAATCTCTTATTCGTCCACAGATAGCTAGTCATGTGTACCTGAGTTGCACACAAACATTGGGAATCTATACACATAGGTCATGCAAATGTGTACACACAATTCCATATCTCTGAGTATCTGACCCCCGATGGTCTGAATAACATTTTTAATCACAATCTTGATATTTAACATACACCAGTACCCTGATATAACGCGACCCGATAGAACACAAATTTGGATATAATGCAGTAAAGCAGCGCTCTGGGGGATGGGGGGGCTGCACGCTCCAGTGGATCAAAGCAAGTCCAATATAACGCGATTTCACCTATAATGCGGTAAGATTTTTTGGCTCCCGAGGACAGCATTATATCGGGGTAGAGGTGTACTTATTACAGTAACCAAAACACCCTTGTAAGGAATCACCATGAGTGATGAAGGAAAAGTTTCATGTACAATACACGTTTTACCTTCCACGTATCCTTCCTCGTGTTACACTCCCATTGCACTCCTCCAATTTTCCTATTTCTTCAGAAAATGGAAACGTTTTACATAGTGACTAAGAAGAAAAAAAAATCTAGTTAGATGATAAACAGTAATAACTTGCCTAATAGTAAAGCTGATAGATTTGAAAGGGGTATGCAATTTTCACAAGGATAGAATGCTTCTTTATCTTTTAATTAGACATTTGATAATACTGTATTTGCCATCAATCTAGGCCATTTACACCCAGACAGATACATCCATGTATGTAAGCAAAGGCCCCTGCCATAGGCTCGTGTCTGCACTGTAAACTTGGTTCTGTGAGAACTGAACTTATGGCCTTAGTGTTTCAAAGCCTGCACTTTGAACATCCACACTGCATTGTAAACCTGGGCCTACAATGCTAATCTGGAGTCTCACAGCTATCCATACTGCACTACTCAGCCCTTCTGACTCAGGTCCATGGCTTGAGCTGTTTCCACACTGCAAAATGACAAGGCTTGGACCTGAGTCACAGCAGCATTAGGGCTTTGACAATACTCCTAGCAGGGTCCTTGGACACAGATCCTGAGGGTTTCTTGACCTGAATCAGACTGATAGCTGTGTGGATGGAAGGGGGGCTTGGGCTCAAACCTGAGTCAGAGCCAAGGTTTAGCATGCAGTGTAGACATCCCCGATATTACTCTAGATTTGCATCAGTGTAAGTGAAAGAAGAGATTGGTCCATAGTTGTTAAAAATCATCATGTATTCTTTTATTTGGGGGCACTAATGTGGCATGAATCATAATTATGCTATAAAATAATTTTAATCATTATAAGAATTAAATTGTTTTGATTTCATTATAGATACTGTGAAGGAAACCCAAGGAAAAAGGTGAAGATGTGGGCAGAAATAGTGATGAGGAATTTAATAATGTGATTTTTATTATAACAGCACCACAGTTACAGAGACTTGTACATTCCATTGCTGATGGGAATGAATGTAACTATGAGCCAGCTGCGGCCCAGTGTCCCCCAGGTGGTATTTGTGTGGAAGATCGGTGGGATGAGATGACAACACCTTCAGAGATGCCGCCAATTCCCAGCCTGCTTATTTGGGGGTGTTTTTCATTCATTTCATTTCTGTTAATAAGGGACATTGTAAAGATTTCCCCAACACTTGACGAGATTCCCAGCCTGATGTGTCTAAGGCATCTCTTCTGCATTAATAGCACATGGGCACACTGCTGCACCCGCAAGAGCCCCAGCAACCAGAATGGCCTTGTCATGGGGTCCACTCGCCACAGCTGACCATCATGGGGATTAGCTGTGCCAGCCGGTGTGCCCTCTTCAGGTGGTGCCTCTCCCCTCATCTTCTCTGCCTGCAAACCCACCTCAGTTCAAATACTGCAGGGTCCTGTTCATGACTCAGGTCTCTGGTCATGACACCATCTGTATTTCCCCCTTCCAGGGATTAGGTGTCACTGTCCACCAGTCAAGCCACTTCCCCAATGGCAAATAGGACCCAGGGATGCTATAGACCCAGACCCACCCAGTACTCTGGATCCCGACCCAGGGATGCTATAGATAGCAGGCTCTTGCTGCAACTCTTTAACTTCTCCCCCAGTACTGCTTCAATTTCCTGCACTGCTTCCCCATGGCCCCAGCACCTTCTTTGACCTCTTCTGAGGGTATTCAGCCAGATAGTCCCAGCAGCCAGCCAGGGGCTCCCTCGTGCTCCCTCAGGTCCCTGCCAGCAACTGCTCTGTCCAAGGTACAAGACTTGCTGCAGCTTGCCAGGAGCACAGTCCTCCCTCCTTGGGCTCCCCATGGCAACCAACTGTTTTGGGCCCTGCAGCTCCTTTTATACTAGCCCCGATATGCCCAGAACTGGCTGCTCCGTGCAGCCTTTCCCCATTTGGCTGCTTCCTGCACAGCCTCCCTAGGCTGCTCAAAGGACTCACCTCCACTGCTCCTTTCTGGGATGGATGTTGCAGGCCCATGAGGTCTCTATTAACCCCTTCCTTTCCAGTGTGGGGTCTCCACACAGACACAGCCATCCCCCTGTCCACTGTCAGTGCAGGATCTGGGCCTACATTGCACTGTAGTATTGTCTCTATTCCTAAAACATTACTTTATTTTTTCTTTTATTAGGCTGAATATTTTCATTAACATTTAAGTGCCCTATTATAGTGTACATGGATTGTTCAATGGGCCAAATCCTGTAATCCTTATTCAAATGAGATTCCCATTGGAATCAGACAATCAGGATTTGGAATTTGACATTATCACACTGGGCCTATCTCATTTGTACTGTAGCCACCTGTTACTGAAGACTTCTAGGAAACACAGTTTAGGCTTTTCATCTAACAAACTTGTTTTTAACGCACAACCTATTCTGATGTTTTAAGCACCAGGCATGCAGTGACCTCACTACAGAGCTCACTGTCTGCCTTTGATCCCTCAGAAAGACAGTAAACAGGTGGCTGACCCAAGCTTTGTAGTACCTCTCACATGAGAGCCCTCAGGGGTTCATGACTGCAATCCGGTCCTCTAGGAGAGGAATGAGCAGAGACGCTCAATGGTGACTCCATCTATCCCTGCCAGGGCCTGCAGAAGTGTCATCACCTCATGGTCACTGGTATGGAAGGAAGCTGATGGCACTGTCTGCCAATCTACAACCCAAAGAGGTCAACAGAAAGATTCCTATTGACTTTAGTCGACTTTGTGCCAGGCCCCAAATCAGCATGGATGTGATTCTTGTCTATCACCATGAAGAGATCAATGAGACCAGAGTTGTCCCTGTCCCATAAAGAGGGCTAAAAGCAGATTGGTAGGGAGTCTGAAGACTCTAAGTGCCAAGGGTGCTTCCCCAGCAAGGACCTAACACCTACTAGTTTGATTGATGCTGGTATTCACTCCTCACCAGGGAGGCATCAGCCGTCTCCATCATTTATGGACCCAGTGTCTTCCCACTGGATTTAGGGTGGATTTTTTTTAAAAGTCCCATTAACTTTCAGTGGGACGTATTCTTCTAGCTCAGCTGGGTGCTTTTGAAAATCCCTCTTAACCAGCAATGAGGGACGTGGAGCCAAATTCTACATAAGAACATAAGAAAGGCCAAACTGGGTCAGACCAAAGGTCCACCTAGCCCAGTATCCTGTTTACCGACAGCGGCCAATGCCAGGTGCCCAGAGAGAGTGAACCTAACAGGTAATGATCAAGTGATCTCTCTCCTGCCATCCATCTCCACCCTCTGACAAAAAGAGGCTAGGGACACCGTTCTGTACCCATCCTGGCTAATAGCCATTAATGGACTTAACCTCCATATATTTATCTAGTTCTCTTTTAAACCCTGTTATAGTCCTAGGCTTCACAACTGCTCAGGCAAGGAGTTCCACAGGTTGACTGTGCGCTGTGTGAAGACCTTCCTTTTATTTTTTTTAAACTTTCTGCTCATTAATTTCATTTGGTGACCCCTAGTTCTTATATTATGGGAACAAGTAAATAACTTTTCCTTATTCACTTTCTCCACACCATTCATAATTTTATATACCTCTATCATATCCCCGCTTAGTCTCCTCTTTTCCAAGCTGAAAAGTCTTAGCCTCTTTAATCTCTCCTCATGTGGGACCCATTCCAAACCCCCAACCATTTTAGCTGCCCTTCTCTGAACTTTTTCTAACACCAGTATATCTTTTTTGAGATGAGGAGACCACATCTGTACACAGTATTCAATATGTGGGCGTACCATGGATTTACGATATTCTCCATCTGATTCTCTATCACTTTTTTAATGATTCCTAACATCCTGTTTGCTTTTTTGACTGCCCCTGCACACTAAGTGGACATCTTCAGAGAACTATCCACAATGACTCCAGTATCTCTTTCCTGCTTAGTTGTAGCTAAATTAGCCCTCATCATATTGTATGTATAGTTGGGGTTATTTTTTCCAATGTGCATTACTTTTCATTTACCCACATTAAATTTCATTTGCCATTTTATTGCTCAATCACTTAGTTTTATGAGATCTTTTTGAAGTTCTTCACAGTCTGCTTTGGTCTTAACTATCTTGAGCAGTTTAGTATCATCTGCAAACTTTGCCACCTCACTGTTTACCCGTCTTTCCAGATCATTTATGAACAAGTTGAATAGGATTGGTCCTAGGACTAACCCTTGGGGAACACCACTAGTTACCCCTCTCCATTCTGAAAATTTACCATTTATTCCTACCCTTTGTTCCCTGTCTTTTAACCAGTTCTCAATCCATGAAAGAGTCTTCCCTCTTATCCCATGACAACTTAATTTACTCAATTTGGAGATGGCAGCCCAAAGCTCCCCGTGCATTTTTCCAGAATTTCAGAGAGTGGAACCTGCTGAATCTCCAGACAGTGTTCTGCCTTCCTCTGCTAGGATCAGAGGTTTGCATATTTGTATTGCGGAGAGGCAAGGGTATCTCAATAGTGCAGCAGGGAGGAGGGAATGGGGGCAGTTAGAGAGCTTGGACACCTGCAATAAACCACTGCCCATACACGGTGGATCCCTTGAATGTGACTGGTATATCGAGCTCTTGACTGTTCCAGATACCCCCCATGCACAAGAAGGGGGACCTGATTTTAACCTGCCTCAGATCCTACTCCCAGCCATGGAGGAACAAGGATGATATTTGAACCTGATCTGCCATGTGCCCATCACACACATAGCCGTAATGGAGGGGGGATTTTTTAGTCCTGTCTGTTTCAGGAGTGAAACAGCAGAGAATCCCAGCCACTGTATCAAGGTACCTCTCACAATGAGGAAGACCCCACAAGACACAGCCCTCAAACACATGCAAGGATATTTATTAGCCCCTCTACCTGGTCTGACCTATAACAAGGAATAATCACAAAGTTTCATCCTGCCCCAGCACCTGAGGACTCATGGTGTTTTAGACATACATGGATGGAGATTCACACAACCCTTCCCTCAACATGTCTTCTCACCTGTGCAGCCTTCTCTCTCCCCAGGCTCATCATTCCTCAGACCATCTTCCATTTTTCTCGCTTTTCGCTCCTCTTTCATTCTTGAGGCCTCCTTGTTCAGGCCAAGGGGCACCTCCTGTCATCCTCATTCTTCTTTTTCTGTATGGTTCCTCCTCCTCCAATTCCTCATAGTCCTTCCTCCTTCTCAGCACAATCCGTCATGGTCCTTCCTCCCTCTCCTCCTTCTCCTCCTCCGTGGGATCCCTCATTCATGCTCCTCCTCCTCAGCACTGTCCCCTGTGGTACTTCTCAGCCCTTTTCATCCACTGGTTCTGTGTCATCCCTCACTGTTCCTCCTCTGTGGTCTCTTTCATAGCGTTTACCTCAATTCTTTCCCCTTGTCACTTCTCTGTGTCGACTCAGTCACTGCTTTCCCTCTACCCCTTTCCATGCAGATGCCAATCCATGTTTAAAGATATTTTGCACCAGTTTTCAGAGGTTCAATTTGCTCTCCTGGACTCTGGGGTCAGAGCATTATGAACCTGCCAGGCAGCAGCCAGGCATGAAGTGCTGACCTCACAGTATTGTTGCATCATCTCCTGTGATGAGAGCTGTCAGGGACACTGGACAGTCCCAGCAATTTCTAATCTACCCAGTTAGCCCCTCTGGAGTCCCAAGTCCTTACATTGATTATTGAGTTTAGAACAAGAAACTAAAGAATCAAGAGATACAGGCTCTGTGGTGTATAGAGCAGAGTTTGGGAGTCAAGGCTCCGGGATTGCACTTGTGGCTCTGCTGCTGTGGCTTTGGATGAGTCCTTTCGATAATATTAACCTCTTAACACCCAATCACCAAATGAAATGCTCTGAGCTCCAGGGAGGGGGAACGGTGCTGGAACACGTCAGGTTGTTAGTAACCACACCAGCTCTCTTGGCTCCATGTGCTGATGTCCCCACTCCTTGCTTCTCCCCACAGCTGTGTGAGGGGGGAAGCATCTCCCCAGGTCCCATGTGGGACATTAGAGCCTCCTGGGAGCATCACTCCCATCCTGAACCTCGATGTTCACATATATGTACGTGTCTGGGAACAGAAAAGACCCTTTGGATGGAAACTCACAGCCACCTACAGTTGATATAGCTCCAGTCACCCTGTTTGCAGGATTTACGGGATCACCCTGGTGTCCTAGCTAAGCCCCAGCTCTGAGATTCCATTCCACACCCTCTGCATTCTCAGTTAAGGCAAGGAACGAGGATGACTCCTGTGGCCCACGTCAGTGGTGGGCAAAGGGATCTCTTTATAGCCCAAACTCATCTCACAGGGAAGTATGAGGATTATTTAATGAATCAACTTGAGGAGTGGGGGTTTTGAAATTGTTGGATCAGGGAGAGTTCAGGGCCCAGATACACTGAGAAACTCAACAGACTTTGCACCCATTTTCCTGGTCCGATGATTGCTCAGCTGTGCCGGCTGCTAGGGAGGGGGTGCAGCTTCTTTGAAATAGGTTTTGGCAAACAGACTTTTCAGGACCCTTTTGAGTCCCATCCATCTGCTGCTCCAGCCAAGCTGATGAGAGCCACTATGGAGATCAGGCACTGAAAATGATTTCAGAACATGGTAAGTTTCACTGTATAACTAGGGGTGGAGTGGGCAGAAGTGCAAAGAATTAGTTATTCCCTATCAAAATGCCATTCCTTGCACTGATCCCATTGTGACTCCATCACACTCCATGACAGAACACTTCAGTTAGATTTTAGAAAGACACAATCTGTACTGTTTGTGCAACATGCAAATTTATGGCCCAGTTCTATAATCCTTACTCTGAATGGATAGTTCTTATTCACATGAGCAGTCCCATTGAAGTCAATGGTATTACATTAGTACACAATAGCACTAGTCATTTTTTGTAATAGTTGCAGCATGAGACCCATAAAGTATTTTTATAGCACTATTTCCAAATTTCACAGTGTTACTGTACACAGTAACAGCTCAGACAAGCATAAAACATTTTTCTTTGTATTTCCCAATGTCTTTTATAACAAGGAACAAATAAATGCACCAAAGGTATCTTTCTTCCCACTACCATAGAAGGCAACCATTTGAATCTTTTTAAAGAGTGAACAAACCCCAGTTTCACAGAATATCAGGGCTGGAAGGGACCTCAGGAAGTCATCCAGCCTAAGCCCCTGTTCAGAACTGGACAAATCCCTAGACAGATTTTTGCCCCATATCCCCAAATGAGCCCCTCAAGGATTGAGCTCACAACCCTGGATTTAGCAGGCCAATGCTCAAACCAATGAGCTAGCCCTCCCCCATGTGATTGGTCACATAGTGCTTTACCCCATGCAGTAATGATGACTGCAAGTGGACTCAATTGCAAATATCATGTAAGGTCTTTTTTCGTAATCAGAGACAGTGAGAAGGCCTGGATCTTTTTCTGCTTTTGTTTTTTCAAGTAAGATCTAGTTCAATATTTTGTTAAAATTTATTTAACATGTTGCTAAGTATATCAGCATAAAAATGCAGGTGAAAGGCAAAATTCCTGCAAGCAACCCTTCATTTTACCTCCTCCACCCCAAACACCTTTCATGTTGCATGAGGAGTCTTTGCATGAAAGCTTTTGAAACGCAACAACTTTTCCTACTAGGCTGTTTCCCTTGTGCCCTCCAACACCACTCAGTCCTTTGAAAATTATCATCCATTCAGCATTTAGAAGATAGCTCTGAGTGCAGCACCATGTGTTCCAGATTTTTAACATAGATTATGTGGTTTCAAGAACTCACCAACACCTTTTATGAACATGGGGTCATTGATTTCAATGGACTTTGGGATAGATAGGCTTGCATTGATTTTTGTGACTATTTAAAGTTCTCCTGTGTGAAAAAAGACTCTAGGTTAAACCTCGGTCCCCTTGAAGTCAATAGTCAAGCTCTAATTGACTTCAGTGGTTGTCAGGATTTCACCTTATCGGTATAAGTAGTTGGAAACTGCATTAAGGTTTATGCTCAGAAGTCTACAGTGCATTAGGCTGTAATTTGGCCAGCACACCATCCATTCTGCCCAGCTGCCTCCATTCTCTACAGTAGACTCCAGCATACATGAACAGTGAGTATGACTGTGATTGTCTATATGCTACATTAAAAAAAAAAATCAGCATTTCTTCTTGCATAGTTAGCGTCTCATTAATTGTCACTGTAATCCTAATGACTCATGCAAGTGATAGCTCTGATGCCCACATTCTAAACCAAAACACTCAAGAACAAGGTGTGTTGTACTGTAATGTATGTTCTGTCCTTTGTTTACAATACCCAGTATGATCCACCACAAAGAGAGAAACCCACAGCTTCTATTTGAAATGAACACATAAAGAGCACTTGCCTCAACTTCTCCTGTACTGCCAATACACACCAGCGAAGTCAGACTCTTTCCTCATGAATCATGCATAGACTCTGCCAAGCATATAAAAATGATGGGGAAATGTGACTCATCTGTGTGACCTTGTTTTGATGGATAGAGCCTTACTGGCTTATGAGTGAATAAAGAAAACAAAACCACTTGCACTGATTTTATTTTAAGTTGTCAGTCTAAGAAAAAAAACTTTCAGACAGACAGTATAGCACCAGGTATTTGTATATAGCCAGTATACAATATTTAAGGCTGACCCATTTTAATGATACATCTATGATTATTTCATTCCCTTTCACTAATTGCGTAATGCCAGCTCAATGTCTTTGTTTCTCTTTGTCAGCTCATTTTCAGAAGCCTCCTAGACCAAGTGCCTGTAGTTCTGCTTACATGTGTCCTGCTGTTCATTCAAGCATAGTTTAGTAAATGGCTGCCCTTGCACACACGAATAGACAAACTTCAGCCTTTGGGTATGTCTACACTAGGAGCTGGGGGTGGAGCTTGTGGAGACATACTCGTGCTAGTTCTCATAAAGGCTAGCATGCTAAAAATACAATGTAACCATGATGGCATAAGTAACGGACTGGGCTAGCTAGCCACCCTCTGTACATGTCTATGGTCTCAGATGGGTATGCCCTGTCCTGCAGCCATGCTGCCATGTATTTTCAGAGTGCTAGCTCAATGACAGCTTGTCATGGTATAAATCCCCACTTTGAACCTTAGCGTCCAAAGATGGGGTACCAGCATGAATTCCCCTAAGCTTAATTACCAGCTTAGATCTGATAGGCTGCCACCAACCAGGACTTTCAGTGCCTGGTACACTCTGGTCCCCCTCAAACCTTCCCAGGGGACCCCCAAGACCCAGATCCCTTGGATCTTACCACAAGGAAAGTAAAACCTTTCCCCCACCATTGTCTCTCCCAGACTTCCCCTCCCTGGGGTTACCCTGGAAGATCACTGTGATTCAAACTCCTTGAATCTTAAAACAGAGAGGAATGTTATCTTCCCCCCTCCTCTTTCCCCCTCACCAAAAGGCCATACAGATTCAAGCTCCGTAAATCTAAAACAAAGAGGAAATTCACCTTTCCCCCCTCCTCCCTCCTCACTCCCGGAGAAAGAGACAGAGATAAACACAGCGAGCAGGTTTTTCCTCCCCTCTTCTCTCCTTTCTCCCACCAATTCCCTGGTGAGTGTAGACTCCCTCCCCTGGGGTTTTACACAAGAAAACCAAAAAATCAATTAGATTCTAAAAAAAAAAGAAAAGCTTTTAATAAAAGAAACAAAAACATAGAAGTTGTCTCTAATCAAGATGGTAAATTGTTACAGGGTCTTTCAGCTTATAGACACTAGAGAGAATCCTCCCCCCAGCATACATACAAATTGCAACAGAGATACAATTCTTCCAGCCAAATACACATTTGCAAATAAAGAAAAATAAGCAAAAAGACTAAACCGCCTTTCTACTTTTGCTTACTACTAGAATAGAAAATTAGAGAGCCTGTAGGTACGTCTGGTCACTCTCAGATCCCAGAGAGAACACAGACAAAGAAAAACACACAAAACAAAGACTTCCCTCTACCTAGATTTTTAAAGTATCTTGTCTCCTGATTGGTCCTCTGGTCAGGTGTTCCAGGTTCACTGTTTGTTAAGCCCTTACAGGTAAAAGAGACATTAACCCTTAACTATCTGTTTATGACACAGCTAGCATGAGTATGTCTCCTTGAGCTAGAGGTCACACCCCCAGCTCCAACTGTAGACACACCATCTCAGTGTAAGGCCTAATTCTTCTCTCACATAAACAGGTATAAGTCAGGAGTAACTCAGGTTATGTCAGTGGAGCTACACCATTGCAAAATTGTTGTAAGAAGAGAATCAAGCCCAATATCATTGACAAAAGGCTAATGAATCATACCCTGATACTCTACTAATACTGAACAAGATGTCTGTCATGATGTCCGGAGAAAAGCTGTGATAATATAAATCATGTTATTACACAGATGAAGCCTAGGTACTTGACCCTTCAAGTTTCTTAGCCTTGAGGGTTAAAGCCTAATTTTTAAAAAGTGACCTCTAATTTTGGAGCTTTGCTTTCATGTGTCCAAACTGAGAAACTTTGGCTCTCATCATCAGTGGTTCCTGACACTCTCAGGGGAGGTCAACAGGGACAGTGAATGCTCAGAACATCTGGACAACTAGGCCAAAAACTTTAAGTATCTCAAATTGGGCCCTATCAATGGAGACATCCAGAACCAATGAAAATGTGGGCATTCATGATTTATCTTCTTACAGTTTGGCTTTGCCAGGTTACTTGTCTCTTTTACAGGACCTACATGCTCAGCTTTGACTCAAGACAGTGATCCTTGTTAATGTTGTGAGACTTTATTGTGTACCAAGCAGACAGAAGGGAGCTGTAAAGAGATTGAGATGGTCGGTGCAGTGCACTGACAAGCTGTTGCTCATGATCAAAAATGTTCACTAACTACAATAACTGTACATGCTGACACTTTGGCTTATTAAATATTTAAATCAAGTGTCCCAGGGTTATTTTGTTTGTTCTTTGTTTTCTGTTTTTCCCCTCAATCATGAAGGAAGCCAATCACATAACCCTTCTGATAAATTACTCGCCTTGTCTTTCCAATGAAAATACACCACGGATGAAATATTATAGTGCTTTGACACAAAGTGGAGCATGGAGGGGTTTTTTAGTTGGCTTTTCAAGGCATTTCAGACTTTACATCTAACATTTATTTTTAGTGGCCCATACTACTACAAGTGTGTGCTGTCACTTAGAAGGTTAGGTCATGTGTTGATTCTCAGATTCATCATTACCCGGGAAGACAGATGAATCTGAAAAACGTCAGAGTTGGGATTCTATTTAAATGAGCGTCCAACACGATGAGGCCGTAGTCTTTGATTGGGACCACTAGGTACAACCACAATACAAATAAATACCTAATAGTAAATAGTTCCAACACGTTCAAACTATTCAGACCTCTTAAATCTGCAGGACTAGGCTAGAAATCTCACAACAGTTATTAATTATTATTATTATTATTTATTTGTATCACAGAGGAGCCCCAGTCATGGACCAAGACACCATTGTGCTAGGTGCTGTACAGACATAGAACAAAAAAACTGTCGGTCCCTGCCACAATCTAAATATAAGACAAGAGACAACAGGTGGATACAGACAGGGGAGCACAAGCTGGCAAGCATACCATATCAGTCAGCATGATAGTGGTCTGAGGAATATTTTAAAATGTGCTCACTACCAGAAATACTGTGAGAATGGTCTTTCTTTTGGCATTCCGGTACCTGTAATTTCAGCCCCAGCCAACAACAAAAAATGGAACTAAAAGTAAAATATATCCAAACATTTCAGAACCTCGTGAAAGCTTCAGACTGAGTTTGAAACTACAAATGGTGACATTTGAAGTGGTGGATGTCTTTGTTTTTTTCCAAACCGGTTCAGTCACCCTTAATCACCACCAATCTTCTGCCTATTTGAAACAAACACAAGGGGGAAATGGTAGCACATTGCCATTTTCTATTATCAATTTTAATAATGATAATGTGAGATTGTGCACCAGTATCTCTTTATAGAACAATAAAATTTCACCCCCTCTCACAGTGACTCCAAGTGTTTGGAATGCACTGAGCAACACCAAGATGACAGCAGGAGGAGAAGGATGCTTCTAAATAATATGTTACCTTGACTTCATCAGGCTTGTTTTGTCTGGCAAATGAATTATGTAAACCTTCTCCACCCGAAACTGTTTCAAGTCAATTAATTGTTGTAATTACTTAAGATTTCTTTTTAATGAATATGACTCTCCGGGGATTAGATGATATCCTGTCATCTGTAGGCCTGATAAATGAAATGTGATTTGTGGCTTGCTGCACAATGAACCCTTGCGCTTGAACAATGTCTCCCCTTCCTATGCTCATTAGACGTAGAAATGCCCTTGACGGAGTTCAGGATGTTTGTTATAGACCATTCCTGATAAGATCGCATAGTAAGCAAATGAAACACTGCACTGAATTTACCCTTCTTCCTCTCCTTTACTTTGGATATGGGGGCCGCATTAACACATTGACAACTATTCAAGCCAAAGACACGACCCCAGTGAGGTTACCCATTGTAATTGCTACCAGCTTAGCTGCTCCATCTTTCATCGCCAGTGGGTGCATTGAAATGTGAAGGATTAACAGTCACTTGGTGCTGAGGGAGGCCAGTGCTATAGAAGGAGCTGAGCTGCTTTTACAACCTTCCCTCCCCCCCACTCCACTTTCCAATCAGTTTTGCCAGATTTGACAAGCGTGTTATATGTGCGCAGTACCTTATTTCTTGTGCTCCTCAAGAAAAGGAGCTGGCTGGGGCTTGCAGATGGACACAATCAGAGACAGCATGACAAAGCCATGAAGCCTGCCTGAATTCCTACAAACAGTGTGACTGCTTATAAGCCAATTTCAACTAACCTTTTCCCTCCCCCACAGTTTCACATACTCAATATAATCTAATCACTGAGACTCTGAAAATATAAAGCGGGTGGAATTTTCCATATTCAAATTCCATTGGCAAAGAGGGGATTATTGCTTTTATTGCGAGACCTTTACTGAATGCCATATGGATACATTAAACAACCAAATACAATAAGCGATATAGAACAAGGGATTGGATGGAAAACAGGCCAAAATGCTGCCATTTTAGGAACCCCTACATTACAAGCAAAAGCCACTTTGACCATTAAGCCAGTCAAAAGAGAGGGACCGTCTCAAACATATTTAGACATCTATAAAGCTAAACACATGCACAAACACTAAGGCCCTTACCCTGCCAGATGATGCATGCTAGCAGATCCTTGCACCCAGACAGAGATCCACTTAAGTCAGTGGAGTTCTATGTGATCACAGAAGTCTATATGTCTTCCTATCGTTGCAGGATCAGGGCCTAAAACAACAACAGATTGCAAAACACTATGCTAATATAAAACACCACAACCACCACCGCATTCCATATGATTACCACACAAAGGAATAGCCAGCAATGATATTATAAAAATAGCTAAGACCCCACACAAGAGCAGCACTAATATAGCAAAAAAAAAGTGCAATAAGCTAACATTCAGATTTGAAGAATCAAGGGATAGGAAGACATGGGAGGTGGGAGGATGAAGCAGGGAGGGTGATATTCCTGGATGGACAGTGGAAGGCAGGCATCAGTGATGGGAAGGCATGGGAGATTTCACAGGAGAGATGGGAGTGAGAGGGAGGTATCAGGGGTGAAAAATGACCAGTGGGCTGGCATAGAAGGGAGAAGCAGGAAAATTCCCGTGAGGGAATTGCTTTGGCTCTTCAGATCAACACTGGTTTGCATTAAATAAGAACTAACCTAAAACCTGGCCTAAATTCTGAACCCATCTCTTTTAAAGGTTTAGAGGGAGAAATGGTTAATTTCTTTCATCCAGGTTCTCTTGGATCTGTACTTCCTGGTTCCAGATAGGACTGGAAGCGGGAGTACTGAAATACCATGAGAAGGGCTATTTTTGTGGCAACATGGGCCAAACTATCAACAGGTTGTTTTCATCAGCTTACTTCACCAAAGATATTCAGATCATTTTGGATTAGATGAACCTATTATGTTTCCAGCACAGAGTTACAAATGAAACAAATGCACTTTCCGAAAAGGGTGCAACACAATACTACTTTATTGTTTGGAAACCACACATCTATCAAATACCAACCAAATACAAAGAAAGACATAGCAGGCTGCTACCTAGCACAGCAAGGCAACAATTCCACTCACCTTCCTCCACACTGGCTCTTCTGCAGCTGGACTGCTGAAGACCCAGATCACATGCTTCCAGACAGAGTTCCCTAGCTCGCAGGCAGGAGTAGGAAACCCCAGAAAATTTAAAGTGATAGCTTACAATTTTAACAGTTCTCAATATACCACAGAACTGTGCCTCTGAAGTGTTTGAGGTACATCCAGTGACAATCAACACACAGGTCCTGAAAGTGCTCAGTAAGAGCCTGATCCAAATCCTGCTGAAGTCAATGGAAAGTGTCCCATGGACTTCACAATGAATCAGACCCCAAAAGTACAACCAGCTCTTGAAGACAGAATGACGAGCGAATTCTATTTTAATCAATGGTCCAAGTTTTTCCAGATACAGCAATGGGATTACAGAAGTGGAGTGAGAGAAGAATATGGCCCAATAAGTCTTCCCTGAATTTCCTTAGATGATTGAATACTCTATAACGGACTAAATCATATGTGTTTTCCTAGTGTTTCTTTGCTGCGGAATGAAATAGTAGTTTTCTTACTCTGCATAGTAGCTGTGAAGGTATTTCATTTCCATTGTTACATAGTCTTAACCTTTCAAAGCTAAGATGAAACATTCATTTTTTCTACCCTCAGCAGCCTTCAGCAAGGTGTCCCCTGCTCTGGAACTTTTGGCAATCTGACAAAGGCTCATTCCTACATGTCAGTTCTTGTTATCCACTTTATCTTCTTGACATATGACACACTTGTCAGATTGCATTCTTTTTAAAGTTCCCTGTTTTTGCCCATTCACAGGTGGGAGATTTTACAGCCCCATTTTAGCAGTTTTTTCTGGTGTTGCAGTTGCATCCTTTCTTGATGACTGGAAAGAGCATAGCCAAAAAGCCCTTTTTGCCACTTCTGGTTTGGCATTCTACACTGCAAACAGCAGCAACTTTTTGGATGCTTCATCAACTGGCCATAGTAGGTTTCATGCCCTCTGTGTGACAGAGGTATCCCTCCTAGCCACTGTAGTTAATCTGCTACTAAATTAGAACCTTGTCACATACGTCTGCTGCTTTCTAATGGAAGGGAGTTACTTCCCCCTCATTCTCTCTGTTATGGGAGGTTTTACTAGGGCAATGACTCTCCTCACTCTCAGAGCAGTCATCTTGGATCCTCCTTATAGGCTGGTTGGCTGGGGCTCGTCCCCCTCCGGGGCGGCGGGGAGCCAGACCTCGCTGCATTGGTCAGGTGTGCTGGGGAATTAGCGTGGTCCTGCAGGAAACAGTCAATATAAGCAGGCCCAGGCCCTGGGTCAGGGTGGGGCAACAAATAGTCACTAGTTCAGGCCCTCAGGTTGGGACTGAGCAAACAGTCAGTATTAGCAGGCCCAGGCCCTGGGTCAGGGCGGGCAGCAAATAGTCACTAGTAGGCCCAAGCTTCCAAAGACCTGGGAGAGGGGGAGACTCCACCCATGAGTTGGGTGGCAGGGGGGATGCAGGCCCACCCACTCCACTGCGTCCCAGCCCGGGTCCCTAGCAGCAGCAGAAGACTCGCTGCTGTGTCAGTGGGGATCCTGGCCACAACACACTGACATGGGCTCTGGCAGGACTGCAGCCAGACTAGAGTCGGCTGCCCCCAGGCTACTTCCTTCCTCCCCCTCTAGAGGCACCTGAGTCACAGTGGTGTCCTCCGGGGGGGTCTAGTACCATGGGCTCCTCAGGATAGCTGGCAAGCGGTAGGCTTGGCAGCTCTTCTGGGTTCGGACTAGCTTCAGGTGGTATATGGTCTGGCCAGTCCTCAGGTCGGCCGCCTATCGCCGCAAGTGTCTGGTTGCTCCAGTGGCTGAGAGCCAAGGGAGCTCTGGGCGTGGGCTTTTATACTTCCTGTCCTGCGTCCTGACCACTGAGGGGCAGGCGCAGGGTTTGCTGGCTCTGCCTACTTTGGTGTCCAGAGAGGCTCATCCCCCTTTGGGGCGGCGGGGAGCCAGACCACGTCGCAACACTCCTATAGCATCCATCCCTTCTCCATCTGC
Source organism: Chelonoidis abingdonii (assembly GCF_003597395.2). Classification (NCBI taxonomy): domain Eukaryota; kingdom Metazoa; phylum Chordata; order Testudines; family Testudinidae; genus Chelonoidis; species Chelonoidis abingdonii. Next base: position 180,964,402 of record NC_133770.1, on the reverse strand, counting down.
AAAAATCACATATGGTCTCCCCGATATTTTTGTCTTCACCCCCAGGTCCTCACACCAAGGACAGCCCGTTGAGTTATTCTCCCTGCTTCCACTCTTAGGAGCCTAATACATTTCTATCCTAAATGGCTTAGGCACTTTTTAAAATGGAATAAAAGCCTTGTCTTCGCTAGAAAGGCCCTCCGAATGGAGATGCATCTGATACCAGCAACATAATTATTTACAATAGACATTCATGCTCAGGCTGCAGCCTGAGCTCTGGGACCCTCCCCCTTTGCAGGGTCCTAGAACCTGGACTCCAACCTGAGTCCAAACAATTACTCCACAATTAAATAGCCCTCTTAGCCTGAACCCCATGAAACCGAATCAGCTGACACAGGCCAGCCACAAGTGTCTAACTGCAGTGTAGACATACCCTAAGTCACTTAGGCAATTTTGAATTTTTACCCAATCAATTTAAATTGTTACCAAATGCTATATTTTAACTAAACTAAAGTTAAATTGCTCTACAGTGCAACCTAACAATATTGCGCATTGTATCTTAAAGAGTCAATTCAGCAACATTGTTAAGCACACATCTAACTTTGAACACATAGGTAGTCCCATAGACTTCAAATGACTTGAGTATTTTGGCTTGACCTATGACTTCAATGGGACAGCTCACATATCTATTGTTAGGTATGTGCTTAAGTAATTTGTTCATCTGAGGCCTGGAAGTCTTCCAAAGCCTTCACATTGACACTGCTACAATATTCCTATTATAATCGTCATCAACAGTATCATACTTTTACAAAGCAAACAAAATTGGCAGAATCATAGTGCCTGAACCTGTAATCCTTACTCAGACAAAACTCCCATGTCCAACAAGGACATGGCTGAAATTTAAAATGTGAAGGAATTAAAAACCCCTACTTCCAAAAAAGTTAATTCAACAACAACATTAGCGAGAGAAAAGTACAATAAAAGCCTTTGAAAAGTGTTGTATCCTTATCAAGCTGTTTCCAATCATAAAATAAAGGTTGTAATATTTGATTATACTAATAATAAATACAATACAGACTTTCAGAAAGTGCCCATAGGCATATATTTTATACTATATAGTAAACATTTAAAACCATGTGTATCAATAATTAAAAGCAGGAAGAACCTCCCATTTATATTTGGTATGTTCTCCCTGTTATTTTATGCATGCTGAGCGTAGTAATAACAATGCCTATCTCAGAGGTGTTGTGGAGCTTAATTAATTGGTATTCATAAAGTGGTTTTGAGATCCTTAAATAAAAGATAACTCTATACATGCAAAGTATTATGTGAAATCATCATTCTGTCCATTCTAAATCTTTCTTCACCTCTTGCTCCCCTGCAACAAAATCCTATTTGAAAAATCATTGTTACTGAAATTGTGAAGTACAATCAATTTTCTGAATACGTATAAATCAGTCTTCTGTGACATACACTGTAACAATGAAAAATGAATCAGGGTTACCCATAACAGACATTCTGTCTAATCATACTTGTACTTAACTTTCAAATCAAGTTTTAAAATATAATGTATTGCTAAAGCAGTGTAGCAATAACAATGTCTTCCTATTTAAAAAGAATCACATGCAAAAAATAATTCATTTCTCTCTCTTTATTAGTGGCATGGTATGTGGTGGTGTGCTTTAATAGATTATCAAGACATGTTCTTCTGAAATAATTTAGTTCATTCTCATTCAGACCCTGATCCAGGAAAGCACTTAAATATGTGATTACGTCCTTCCCTGGATCAGGGCCTCACTGAGGCAAATGTTGACTACTTTGCGCAATATTGTAATTCACACACTTAAAGTTCCGTGCAATCTGATGTTTTCCAAACAGCCAAAGCACGACCTTAGAACTGTCGCACTCCCCCAGTGTAAACATGCTCCCACAGCTTCAGATAAAGAGGGGTAGCTATTTAAAAGCTGCCTCTACATTCCGTGTCTACTCAGATATACAAAGTTACAGGATAGAGTAGCAGTCAGCTTGCCTGGGCCTCTCTTCTCTGCTCCCATAGTACGTTGCTCAGAGCAGCAAGAGCAACACATAGCCCTCTGCTAAGTGGGGGGGGAATGGAGAAAGAGCAAAGACAGAGGGGAATAGCAGGAAAGATGGGGCGGGAAAAGAGCGTGAAAAAGAGTAGATAGGAAAAAGGAACAGTGGGGGGAGGGGGTAAGTGACACCCCCCATCTCAAAATAAGAATGCACAGAAGAGACAGAGAAACAGATAAAAAGGAGAGAGACTGACAAATGTACCAAAATATTGTGCAAGATGGGGCAGTGCAATGACTTTCAGGGTACCCAGATACCGAGAGTCACCCTATTGCCCTCTGCTCCCTAAAACCATCAGCCTTTCAGCCACTCAAGCATTCTCCTCTGGACTATGCCAGCTCTGTCTTCACCTTGCAGGTTAACAGTAGGTGCACCCCAGTTCCTCAGGCCCATTGATTTATTTCCCTGTGATATCCAGCTTCTGACACTGGCTACTCACACAAATCCCAGATCCTCTGCCCCCAAAGATGCAATGTGCCCTACTAGTTATACCTTTAACCACCACTCCTGTAAAACCACACCGCATCTGTGAGCACTTATAATAAAACAAATGTAGGTTTATTAAAGAAACAATGGAGAGTTAACTAGGAAAAGAGAGAGGGTGGTGGAAACTAACTTTACCAAAGGGCACTGTACCCAAGTTAATGGCAAGCTGTGGAAAACACCACAAATTCAGTTCACAGGGTTTCTAGGACCATTTTCTTTGATTTCCCTCTGTTTGAGTTTGCATTTCTTTCGTTTCTCTTTGGGTTTCAGCTGGATCAACATAAAAGCAATCTCTTATTTTAGGGCTTGATGCATAGCCCATTGAAGTCAGTGGAAAGACTCTTAATCTATGTCTTTGCTAAGAAAAGAGCTGAGTTCTTAACTAAAGGTAAAATCTTAGCAGATCCTAGAGGTAAAATGCTTGAGTTAACATGTTGAGGTAAACCTTAGGACGCTGCATAGCCTTTAATTCAACATGTTAACCTGTGTGACAACTACAAACTGCTTTCTCTTCTCTAGGATTTTACCTCATTTTAGCTAACTACAGTTAAGAACACAGCTTTTTTTTCCCTAGTGAAGATAAGGCTCCATTGTCTTCAGTGGTCTTTGAATCAGGCCCTAAAATATGAACTCTTCCAGTCACGGACTGTGCCTTTTTCTAAGTTTCAAAGCTTCTAGCACATTGTGGGTACTGTAATAAATAATCAATCAATCAATCATCATCATCTAACAGGGATAGTTTGACTTGAAAATATACTGGCCACTGTATTCTACTGGTAAAAATATAAGATCTTCACTTGTACTGATGGAGGGGAGCTAGAACAGGGAAAAGGGCAAGGAGCATAGAAAGGGAGAGTAGGGTTTCTACAGCATGTTTTGCCCTCTCCCCAAGATTATAAAAGCTCTTCAGTCAGGACACAGCAGGGTTAGCATATTGGGTGTGCACATAGGGCTGGAGTAGATTGAACCAGCAAAGCAATTGTAAAGGATGTCCTTTTTTCTGTACCTTAGGCATTTCTGAGCAGACAAATAATGAGAAGGCAGAGACCTAGATCAGTGATTCACAACCTATTTTAAGTGGTGAACCGGGTTCAGTAGACTAGCAGCTGCAGGCCACCTGTGACACCGAGACTGCTTGGCAAACGGTCCCCTGTTCTTTGCAAACCACTCTCATCTCAGAACTGACAAGATTGTTTCAGTATAACATAGGATGAGCAAGTCACTCTGTATCCTTTCGCTGAAGAGACGTCTTGGAGATGTTCTCATGAAAAATTTGATCCTTCTTCCTGTGAAGCCAGCTCTGCAACAGGTTGAAGTTTGGGGGGAAACTTCATTAGCTAGGAAAGGTAACTATTAATAAGTAAACCCAAGTTCACGTTTTATGATTTTGTTTTGTATTATAACCATTTGTTCTTTCACAGGTCAATGCTCAAACCACTGAGCTATCCCTCCCCCTTGAGCAGTGACCTACTAAACCCAGGGTTGTGAGTTCAATCCTTGAGGGGGCCATTTAGGGATCTGGGGCAAAAATCTGTTTGGGAATTGGTCCTGCTTTGAGCAGGGGGTTGGACTAGATAACCTCCTGAGGTCCCTTCCAACCCTGATATTCTATGATAAAATCATTTGTTCTTTGTCACTTTTATTAATCATTTTCTAATGCTTAGGAGCAGGAGAAAAAAAATCCTTACTCCTGAACTTTTTATCTTCAATATGTTAAAAGTTTACAATACTATATTATTACAGGTTGACTGGAATCCTGTGTATGCTTGGAGCAATCTGATTGACTAACATAGTGGGTGAATATTTTGCTAAAAATGTTTGGTATGTGTCATGAATCACAATAAAATAAAACAAAATAAAACAAATAAAACTCGCCAAAGGGATTTTTAAGTAACATCTTTAGGGCCTGATCAAAAGCCCATTGAAGATATTCTATTGAATCAGGATTAGGCTCGGGTCCTTGCTGCATCAATATGCAGGGTATGCCCTTAGAATTAACAACCCTAACTCATTCCAGACAGTCATTTAAACCACTAGGGAATATTAATAATAAACGGTGTTATTAGGATAAATCCTTGAAATGGCACCTGAGCCTCTCACAAGAGATTTTTTGCATGATCAGGGTATAACAGCCAGATTCTTAAAGGAATTTAGGCATCTGAAGATGAAAGAGGTGCCCAGTGAGATTTTCAAAAGCTCCTAACTCCCATTGATTAAACTGATAAATCAACAAGGGTTAGATACCTAGGGGCTTTTGAAAATCCCATTAGGAACCTATCAGCATCCTTAGGTGCCTAAATACCTTTGAAAATGTGACCCTAGCTCACCAATCACTAATTAAGGCAGCAATGCGTGATACCTCAGTGAAAATATTTCCTTTTAAACATTGGGGAGAAGGGAAATAACTGAAAAAACAAAACCCAAGCAAACAAATCCAGCTTTGCAATTAATCAATCACAATTAAAGTGAAATATTAGATATTATCAGGATGAATCTAGATATGAGTTACAATTACTGTAATTCAAGCACAGCACAAGCAGACAGATCCTCAGCTAGTGCAAATTTATAGCAACTGAGGATCAGGAAGGAATTTCTGATAGAGAGTTCACATATTTGTTTAAATCATAACTGAAATGACTGCACATGCATATTAGCAAGTTATTTTTAAACATAATTATTTCATAAGGGCAGGATGATTTTGAGGAATTAGCAGAGAGTATGGATGTCTGATTGTAATACAGTGTTGTCAACCCCAAGGGCTCAAAAATCATGATATTGCCTTAAAGTTATGAGATTTAAAAAATAATAATCCATTGGCAGTTTATTATTTGTTTTGTGTGTTTCAAGCATTTAGGTCATACTAAAGTCACATTTTCAGGCTTGTATCTGTGACTATGAAGTCTAGAAATGTCATCTTTTTTAAAAAAAGAAAGAAAGCTGAGAGTCTCACAAAATCCTTTGACTCCAGGAGCTGAAGCTTGAAGCAAAGCATGAGATACTGCACACACACTAACCTTGGTACTGAAGGAAAGACAAAAATATTTGGCAAAAATATGCAATTTTTCCTAGTATAATCAGCATGTAAATTTTTTCACACAGTTCTACCAGGCAGTAAATCTCCAAGAGGAAAATAAATTGTTTATGAAGTATGGACTTTGTGAGGAATACATATATAAAACAGAGAGACAATCTTTAAACTTTACAGTTTTATACCTTCCTCAAGAAAAAGAGAAAACGAGAGAGATGTATTACCTAAACATGCCCCTTAAGAATTTCCTTGTACTTCTGAGTTCTTTCTCATCACTGTAAGACCGCTGCTAGGTGTGAAGCCAAAAGCATATGAATGCTTGTCATGCAGGTGTATTTCCTATACCTGCCACACTGTGAACCCACCAGGTCTCTGGCCCCGAGGAGAAGTTCTCTTTCCTTGCAGCAAGATTATGTTTTAAAAAGCTGACTTTTAAACCTCTTACTGAATTTTTTAATGGATTAAATTCATCATGTCACCAGCTGCTGTGCAGCTAATAGAGCCATAAAACACTGTATTAAAGGATTACCCATGCAAAATTTCCTCTTGTGCTAATGTGAATTTTAATACTTTTAACATTTAGTTGAGATGGGAATGTCCAAGAACAGCTTGTTCAATAGGTTGTTCTATAAAATTAAGTTCCTCGCCTCATCACAAATGCCAGGACTCCATTAAGTTAAAATTTTACAGAGAGGCTAAGATGATTCACTGTATAGCATTTGCAGGGAGGAAGGCAACATCTGCTTCTCCATTAATGCAATAAAAAGAAGAAGCAAAACCCACATAAGTATCATAACTTTAGGAGAACTGGGCTGAACAGATGAGAGTGCTAACTCCAAATTAGTTGAAGGTCAGTTTACACCATTTTGTACATTGGGGATAATAATGATGGCAATATGAAATCTTATTCCCTGAAATGCAGATTACAAATTCAGGACTTATTTCCCCTCTCACTTATACTAGTGTAAAGTCAGGAGTAACTCCTCTGAATCAAATGATTTTATATTGGTGTCTAAAACAGAGAAGAATCATGCCTTCAAAATGGAGACACCTTCAGATTCATTAATATTTATAAGCAACAATTTACATTTATAATTTGTGTATGTGAAATCATATTGTTATAAACAAAACATAGTGGGCTAAATTCTGTCTTTGCATCTGTCTCATTTGCAGGAGCCAGGACTATAGTGGCCAAATGAAGGTTGCCTTCTCAGAATGGTTCATGGTGACTGGGAGCAGAGTGTCTTATAGGGTACATCTACACTGCAATAAAAAACCTTTCATGGCTCGGGCTGTGGGGCTAAAATTGCTGTGTAGACTTTCAGGCCTGGCATGGGAGCCCGAGCTCTGAGACCTACCCTCTTTGACAGGTTTCAGAGCCTAAACATCTACACTGCGATTTTTAGCCCTGCAGCCCAACACCTGCAAACCTGAGTCAGCTGACCTGGGCCAGCTGCAGCCATGCCACAGGTCTTTTATTGCAGTGTAGACATACCTATAGTGTCTTATAGTGCACTTAATACTGCCTCTACAGATGGGATCTGGGTGAGTTACCTCCCGTGCCTACTACCAGGCATCTTACCTATATTGACTTAAGCATGAAGATCACATATAGAATATGCAACAATGTCTTTAACCAGGCATGATCCTTGCATGGGACAGTTTTTTTATTCTATGCCTGTACATCATCCAGCACAATGGAGTTCTGGTCCATTACGGGGGCTCCTAAGCATTACAGTAATACAAATAAATACTAAAACATTATTATTATTATACCTTGCATTAAACCTTATATAACAGATCCTTGCATAGACTCCTTGTCCCTACCACATGCATGCAGGACAAGCCAGAATTTAGCATAGTGCAGAGGTTTTCAAACTATGGGGTGCATTCGGGAGGCAAACAGCTTCATGACGTGAAGCTTGGGGAGGGAGCACCATGTCCACACCCTGACTCACCTCATCAGGCTACCCAGCCTGTGAGTCAGTGTCAACATCTGCTGCTGCCATTCCAATTTCTGCTCCTGGCAGCCTCTGTGCTGAGCACTGGCTCCATCCCCAGACACCATAACATGTGCCTTCCCCCACCCTGAAAACATGACGGGGAAGGGGCAGGTATTGTGCCTATTTTTGTCAAAGGTGGAGGAGTGCAACCAAAAATTATAACTCAAAGGGGAGGCTTAGCTTAAAAAGTTTGAAGACTGTGGGCACAGTGTATATGAGTAATCAATTAATGGCACATTAAACCTACCAAAGCGCCCCCAGGCATTATTTCCCATACCATATTACACAGCACTGAAATATTTAGGAGTGCAGGCTGTCCTACGGACCCAATATCACACTATGGGGAGGGGATGGTATATAAACAAAGACATATCACTCTAACTTTCAGAATAACTATGTGAAAGTCAGTTTTGCCCCATGGGCTGCAAGTCTAAGTCCCAATCATTCCCAACATTCAGGACATTAATAGTGACATGATCCTGCAAATCTTACTCAAGTGACTATTCCTTACTCATGTGAACTGTCCTGTTGAAGTCAAGAGATGATTTGCATGAATAAGACTGTGCAGAACTTGGCTGCATATCCACCCATCGTTAGAAGGAGTTTGAGGATAGCACACTGCCAGTCAATCTTAAATATAAAATCATTTGACAATTTCCTCAACGGGTGATTTTCACAGGCACAAATGGCCATTAAGGGCCTGATCCAAAGCACATTGAAGTCAATAGTAAGACTCCCACTGATTTCAACAGGCTTTCAATCAGAATCTCAGTGCCTAACTCCCATTGACTTTCAATGGGAGTTAGGTGTCTAATTATCACGTGTCTTTCAAAATTTCCCATACATCAAAGCAATAATATTTCCAAATGAGGAAGACTTCTACAGTGGCAGACAACACATAATGTTAAATTATTTCTCAAAATTTTGGAACAAAATATTAAAAAAAACAGGTTCCTCCTGATGTTTCACTGTGAATAAAAAAGACATTTATTTAAAATATAACACAAGAAGGTTTGGTGAGTTTTAATGGGAAAATTCTCAAGCTACTGTTCTTTGCCCCAACTGAATTTTCTCCACAGCTCCATATTTTGTTCTCCATGTGTATTACTGTTCTGAGAACCTGTCATTTCTTATCAGAATGAGAAAGGCTAAAGAGATAATATTTCAATAACATACTGGCCTGATCATAAAATAACTCAATGGAAATGTGTAACTGCCTCAGGCAGCTCAGCAGGATAGTCCGCAGTCAGACGATTTCTATTCTGTTTTTTTTTTTATGGTTACATTTTCTGTTGTATCAGACATCCCCTCAAGTCTTAGTTATGCTTTTATTCAAAAAGGAGCACCACAGTATAAAGACCTACAAAATTTATTATGATATATTACTGCAAAGAAATAAAATTTGGTGCAACAGTAGCATATTGATAAGGACAGGCCTGCCACATTAATTGACCTTTTTCATCTCAACCACCAGGGTTGAGGCCTAAGCATCCTAGTTGCTAAGCAACCAGGTCATTGCTATCGGGCCTTAGATGCACACCACCCCCCAAAAATGTGATCTTATGAAAGAAAGCAGATGTTTGGCAGAAGATAGTATTTCTTTCTTTTATTTATTTATTTATTTATTTATTTATTCCTCTTATGTGGGCAATGGAAATATAGTATCTCTGGAAGAAGGGAATTGGGGAAGCCAGGATATGAAGTTTTACTGATGTAGATAGATCAGTAAAACCGCAATGACTCCACAGAAGCAGCCCCTTGTTTGATGAGAACCCTGACTAGATGCTTTTGCTTTCTAAGTCATCAATGGAGGTGGCATGAAAAATGTATACAAAACACACACAAATAATATTGATTGATCCTGACTGGCAGATCCTGTCAGGGTGCGGCAGGGATGCAAATAGTGCTGGTTTTGTACACAGCGTTTTTTACATTCTATCATAAACATTACTGCTCGGTGCTATGTTTTATGACAGGGCTTGAGGCAATACAACAGCTTCTAAAGGTCAGCTCAGATAGAAGTTTATTCCTTCCCTCCTCAGTGTAAAGTACAGAAAAAGCCAACACTTCTTTTAAACTTTAATAAAGGCCATGGAACAAGAGTGTATGTCTCTGCTAGAAATCAGTTAACATCCCTATGCAATAGCTTTCATACAGTCCATATATTCATTTCAGTTAGTCATATGGTTGAATCATAGGACTGGGACTCAGGATATCTACATTCTAGTCCCAGCTTTTCAGCAGACATGTGCTAGGACCTTGACCTTGGGCATATTACTGAGCCCTGGTCTATACCTAAAACGCAAGTCAACCTAGCTACATTGCTCAGGGCTATGAGAAATTTCATACCCTGTGCAACATAGTTAGATCAACCTCAGTGTACATGCAGTTAGGTCAATGGAATAATTCTTCCGTCAATCTAGCTATTGCCTTTTGGAGAGGTGGATTATATACACTGATGGAAAAACACCTTCCACTGATGCAGGAAACGCCAACAGCATAGTGCTATAGTGGCACAGCTGCACTGCAGTAGCTGTGCTGCTGTAACTGCTGTAGTGTAGACATACCCTGAGCCATTGTGTCTCAGTTCCCCATCTCTAAAATGGAGATAACCATATTTCCTTACCTCGCAGGCAAGTTGGGAACCTTATTTCATTAGTGTTTATAAGGCACTGTGAGAGCCTTGGCAAGCAATTGTTATCGTAAAATAAAATTTCAGTTGTGTTCTATCAAAAAATCAATTACATTTAACGAAAACACTAGGATTAGGAGGGAGAATTTTAGAGGGTTCACGATTAGTTTTATTTAAAATTATTCTCTAGAAATTACTTATGGTATTTAATATTATACCACTATAATATACCCTCTATACCACTATAATATACCACTATACCCTCTGGCAAAGTCCTGGCAATTGAAATATTTTCATTTAGTTTTCGTTTTTCTCATGGTAGAACACTTTATTGGAGGCTGGGGTGCAAAGCATAAACGTGAAGGGATAGGAGGCTGATTCAGGAGAAGGCTAAAAAAGCAGAAGTGAGATGATGTCTGCAAGCCCTATGGAATACTAAGTCCAGAATGAGGACCCCACACTTCAGTTCAGGCACCAGATGCAGCCCTGAGCATCCTAACATGTATCCCCTGGACTCCGTTTCCCTTTCATTCTAATTGTCAAATGTGGACACTTAAATAGAGTATCCAAACTATATGGTTGTTCAGATGAGCACACAACAGGCAATGTGAGCATTTGTATGCTTATTTGTCAATCGAATGTGGGCTATGGAAGTCCAATTTAGGTGATCACATTTGCAAATTAGGTTCCCATGTGCAGGGTTCTCTGTTTCTAGTAGAATTATTGAGTCATATGGGGATGTCTATGGCTTAACTATATATTCCTCTAGGTCTTTGATATGCTGAAAGGTTGTGTTGGTTGCCTAATATTCTTACTCAAGATCATCTGTTTTCATACTGTTGTGATGGATGCCACAAACATTACTAAGGGCTGGTCTGCATTCACACAGCTTTGCACTGATTCAACTAAATTGGAAATCCACTTAGTTAAATCAGTGCAAAAACTGCATCTAGACAAGACCAAAGACAGATAGGTTTTAAATTTAAAAATAGTATGCAGAGTGCATGGGGATTTGGACAATTATTTCAGACTTGTGTTATTGCTTTTAAATAAGCAAGATCAGTCCGACAGGTCTTATTACCATGAACAAAAGATCTGCATCAGCAGAATTCCTTTTGGATACTTGAGTTTAGCCAACTGACATAAAGTTAATCAGTTGTAGCAGGTAAATTAGCACATCAGATTCTGTCTATATGGAATCCCAGTGCTGCTAAGATGTTAAATACCTACTTAGCCTTCACAGTTAACTGCCTTTGACGTATTCATACAGAAGACAGCAAGACCAGTATTAGTGAACTTGGGCCTGATCTACTCTTAAAAGTTTGCCAGCATAGTGTGCTATTGAGTATTGAGGAGTGGGGGGGGGGGGAAATCACACCCCTAACCAACATAGCTCCTTTGGCAAAAGCCCTAGTGTAGATGCAGTTATACTGGCTAAAATGTCCTTTAACTGCATGAATTGTTCACTCAGACTCCAAAAGTATTTGCAGTCAGCCCTGGTTTGACTTCCAACAGCTTCCAAAAATTAGCAGTGATTTCCTTGAATTTTGTGCTCGTCAAAGATCAGCCCATGAAAACTTGTTGCCAATTGTTTTGCTCTCTCTGAAAATCTGCAGACTTTAGTAGGCTGCCATTTGCCATGTATTTCAAGCTCAAACCTGGTTTGTTGGAACAGGTTGCATGGGATATATTCCATGGTATTTCTTCTCTGTCCCTAATGGACTGAGATAATGTCATTTGGTCAGGAGGGTTAGCCTTGAGTTTTGGAGTTCCTCTGCTTTCCATACAATTGTAAGTAAAACATATGAGTTCTTAAGTCTGGCTAGGCACAACGCAAAATTTTGCCATCCTCAACTGAAGCCACTAGAATCCAGCTGCACAACTTGAAAAATGTGCCTTGGCCAGTTAAGAACGTGAACTGAGGAGTTAAATAGACACTTAACTACTGAGGCAAGTAAAAATAGCATATTCTTTCTCCTGCAATTAACAAGGCCAGCAATGAACTCTACTGTACCAGCTCTGAACAGGATTTTCAGATGTCCTTAAACTGATTAATGAAAAACAGTTTTCTACAGAACAAAGCTGTGCCTTGCTTTTCCATGCCATCCCAAGTTGCAACTATCAGACATCAGCCATTTCAGTGCCAGTCTTGTTCAGGCCTGTTTCACACAGCACTAAGTAACATTTTCTCTGCATTTACTAGAGGTATTCAAATAAAGTGAGGGATTTAAGGTGGAAACTGCTGAAGAGCAACACATTAGTATGCTGAGAATCTTTAAGTCACCTCTTTTCCTTCAGTAACCTAGTAAAAAGACTAAGTGAAAAGTTGCTTTGGTCACCTTTATCATGCACATAAGTAGCTTAGTGGATTTTTTATGTTTTGGTTATGCTTTTGATCTGTAGCACATACTATCTCATTAAGAGGATATTATTAGCTTAAACTTCAAATAATTACCATTTCTTACAGTAGTCTCTTGGGTGCTGTGTAATAAAGTTCATGCAGGCTTCATGGCGTACATAGCAACATGTCATAAAGTATCTGCTGGGATATGACAGAAGAGGTAGGGGGACGGAAGTGGAATAAAAAAGCTCAGACACTTTAGAGAGCTTGTCAAGGAGAGGTCAGTGCCCATCAGCTGATATATTGAATCCTAATTACTCAGGAATGCTCACCATGAGCTGTTTGATGCAGACTGTAATAAATCTTATGGCAGGCATTAGAGACACCTGGTTTCAGATCAGAATGTCTTTCACAGGTCTTTCTAAATCAATCCTTGCACTGATCTCTATCTGGGTGGGGAAAGAAAAATAAGTAGGTAATCTTATTATAGGTCTTTTCAGCCTGCACTAATACAAAACACATAACAGGAGAAGGAGCGGGGGGAAAGGAGACAGAAGGGACTTAACCAGTGGAACAATTCCTGTCGTCTGCCTTGCAGTCTAAAAAGCTTCTTTAAAAATTACATTCAAATTGACCAACATTACAAAGTTAAATTTTGTCCAACTCTTATTCAGACGCAACTTGAATTTGATGGTCTAAAGTCCATCCATTAAAAGCTGTTCAACACCACTGCCCTTCCTGATATCATTGGTCTATAATTTTTTGGAGGAGAGGAGTGTAATGTCCACTGCATGACCTGGATCTTCAGCTGGTATAAATCAGCATAACTCTATTGGCTTTTATGGACCTATGTTCATTTACCATAGCTGAGAATTTAACTAAATTCATTTACTCATGTCTGAACGCTGGTGACATCATAGCAGAATTTTCTAAAGCCTTCAAGATCCATCGCTAACTTTGAGCACTGAACAGCTGACTGTCCAGTGATCTGCTGCACACTATCCATCTTTCTCCTCACTGGTTGTCCCCTATTCTGATGACCCTCCATCATTTCTTCCATAATAACTTTCTCAACATTATTTCCCTCTTTATGCCTACTGTGACTGAAGAACATGCATTTATATCTATTGATTTCTGATATGAGGAGCTGCTTCTATCCAATAATGTTTCTAAAATAGGCATTCATCTTTTTTTCCATTCAGGGGATAAGCAACAGTCTTCACCAGCACCACATTCTCTTCTTGTCAACAGCATTAACCTCCCACAATTCATATCTGTACACTGCTATGGAAAAAGTTAGGCTTTCCACCAGTCACACCTTTGTACATTTTGAGATGTCACAGTTTATCCAGACCTCCTTAAAGGAGGTCATAGCTGTGCAAACTATCCCTAGTTTTCTTCCGAATTCCTTGGAACAGCTTCCTTAATTGGGTATATACATGATCCCAGATAATTAAATTCATCTATTAAAGAATCTAATCCTGTTTTTAAAGGATGCTGCTAGGCACTTGAGGAAGGGTTGTCTTCCATCCTAGCTATTTCAATTTAAAAAACACACCTACAGCGGGGGCAATCCAGCAGGAGGGATGGTTTTGACATCAGGCTTTTTTTTGTGGGCTTCCCCTTTCCCTTCTTTTTTAACCACTACTGTTCCCTTCCCTCATTTTGAGCTTTTCCCTCTTGAAGTTAGATTTCAGAATCATTTGACAAAAATGAGATTCTTCAGAGCAATGAGAAGGCAAGAGGGCCAGATTTCAAACGGATATAAGTGGGTATGGCCACTCCAACTTCGATGACATTGCCTCCACTTTCACTGACCCCAGAAAGGTCTGTCAAGTTGTGATCTACTGGGAGATGTGTGGTTAGTATTGCCATAACCTGCATCTAGTGCAAAGGAAGAAAGGAAATCTAACCTCAGTTCTGGCACAATATACTCCTTTAAATCATCTGGATCGTAAAAGACAGATTGTGAGCATGTGCAAGAGAGGAGAGGGGAGCAAGGCGGTTTCCCTTCAACACTTGTACCTTCACCCTGTGGCTGGGCATAGACGCAATCCACATGCTCAGGAAGCACAGTTACTCCATGAGGCTAGCACCCACAGAGGCAATAGCTTTTACAAAGTGCAATAGGGAAGGACAGTTGGGCGGAATGTGGGGAACGTACACTGCACCTTGTAAGAGGGTGAACAGCAGTTGTGATCCCAAGAGCCTACTGGAGTGTCTGCTTGGGGCACTGCCCCTGCACACCAGCCCCCGCCCTCCGTCCCCCAGTGTCTGCTATGCCTTAAAGGCATGACAAAGCCCTCTGTGTAAGATAACTTCAGTAATGATGCTCATGGGTTATCTAATTGATACATTTTCCCACTGGAATACTGCAGCACAGTATCTTAATACACTCAAAGCAACAGGAACCTCTGGAAAAAAACTTCACAGTAAATTAAGTACAATTAGAAGAGCAAATATTGACACCACTAGCCTTGGAGTGCTGCAATTATTCAGTCAGCACTTATTATTTGGACCATTTCTCAAATCAGCTTTCTTTGTAAGTGATCATCATCACAACTCCCTCCTAAACTAGGGTATCTTAGAGGTACCATAGAGATTCTAGTGACTAAGGGCTTGATTCTTCAGCAACTGCAGTGAATGGAAAAGCTTCCATTTACTTTAATGGTGCAGAATCAGGGACAAAGATTATTACCAGGGAAGCAGAACCACCCCACCTCAAAAAGAATGCACGGTAGTCAATAACAAAGACTAAACCAGCCATGTAGCTGAGTACCAGGTGGAATACAGCTGCAAAAAATATGTGGTTCTTACCTGAATAAAACTGAGCAGTATTTGTATATTGTTGTTTTTAAGTTGAGTCTATAACTTACTATTGACAATATAGAATGAGGAACAGAATCTGGCTAGGACCGCATATAGGTGCATGCCAGAACACCCATAGCAGCAGCAACAGAGTGGCAAGCATTGGCCTCTCCTATGCTGGTCCCTTCTGGTGAAGCCACTCAGCAGGCCAAGAGAGACGTGAGATGACACTCATATATTTATGCACATATTTTCTATCATTCATGTGGCTTCTTCATACATAGCGCTGCACAGATTCTCCCTATTCTTAGCAGCCCCAATTCACCACCTATCCCACTTGAGCATAAGCACTTAAACATGTACTTAAATTTAGGCACATGCTTAAGTTCCGTTGTCTTCAATGGGATTGGATTTAAGCATGTGCTTAAGTGCTTTGTTAAATTGAGGCTAGTAAGGCTAGACCAGTGGATGAGGGACCTGTGTCTGAGGTGGGTCTCAGTTAGAACATGGGCCCACGCCACTGACACACTTTTGTATCACACACATCCGTATGGGGTCCTTACAGCAGTATTCAGAAATCAGCAGAAATTTTCCCTGTTGGCTGATCCTGAATGCCAAGCATCTGCATCTCTCACTGAAGTCAATAGCGTCTGCAGATTTTCATGATCTCTGGAAATTAGTTAATCTTATTTGGGTGCCTACATATAAATTTAAGTGCCTGGTTTTAGAGACCTAGGTTTTAACAATATTGGTCAATATGGTTAGCAATGTAACTGTTCAAAAAGGTTGACCGAAGCTTTACATTAATTTCAAATTAATGTAAATTGGCTTAGATCCATTGACATAAGAGTTGGACCAGTTTACAGCAACAGAGAATTTGGCCCACTTTCTACAGGAAACTGAGTTAACACAACAGTCAGTTTTTCAAAGTATTAAAATCTAAGTAAAACAAATGACCAAAAATGAAGAGATCTCATGGCAAAGCCCAACTGTAATTACAGACCTGTTACTACTAATGACATTCTTCTCAACCTAGAAAAAGCCAACATAGTGACAATGCCTAGGGGAGTAAAGAATCAGTGGCCATATAAAAAACAGTGCAAAATGTAACTAAGCAGGAAATTCTAGATAATGTGAGGAACATTATTTACTGAATGCAAAATGGAATTTTCTATATTTTAAGTTTACAATTTACACGTTTGAAGAGTACAGAAAGAGGAATGGCATCACAATCATGTTAAGTAAAGGGAAATATTAATCTGCAGTGTGTGTCTTCTCTAATAGTTTGTGAGTTTCCCTGTACAGTTATAGAACAGTTTTTCTTCCACAAGAGAATTCCAAAGATATATTAAGGAGGAGCCACTAGGTGGCACAAAAGTTGCCCTAATTTCAGCAGATCTGTTCTCACTAGTAGAAAATGCTACTGATAATGTCAGGTTGGCTCTTTTTAACAGTTAGCAGCAGAAGAAACCCACCACTACCTATATGGATGGATCTCTTCAAAC
Organism: Chelonoidis abingdonii; assembly: GCF_003597395.2. NCBI lineage: Eukaryota > Metazoa > Chordata > Testudines > Testudinidae > Chelonoidis > Chelonoidis abingdonii. Next base: position 180,947,529 of record NC_133770.1, on the reverse strand, counting down.
CAGAAGAATGGAACATAGTGACTATTTAATTATAGGTTTGGGGGCATGAGGGGTGTATTATTACTAGCAAAGAAGTTTTGTTTTCTTTTGTAAAGAAATACCCAAAGCGCTAAACCTCAGGGAGGGAAGACATGCTTCAGAACAAGAACAAAAGCAAAAGTAAAAGCTTTCTGCCATTATGTTTCTTATATATTAAATACATGGAAATAGGAGTTCAATGAATTGTAAAAGATTAATTGAATACAAGTGAAGAGGTTTCTATGCTGAATATTGGCCATTATAGCTTATAAGCAGCACCCATTTGCAGGGCATTTGACATACTTGATGGACTAAGAATTGTTAAAATGAGAGATGAAAATGTCACATATCAAAAGAAAGGAGGAGGAAAAGAAACATAGGAAGAAGTTGTACCAATGAGTGTTTATAATCTGAATCAATTCTGTTTTCATGTTTACCTGTGGCTTCTCAGAAGCATTTCACTATCACCATCATTAATAAAAATACCAACCGCATTATTAATCCCTTCAGTCCCATCAGACATGCAGAGAGCATCTGGTGAACGGGAATTTATTTGGCCCTCTGGACATACAGAACAGTGTACAATTTGCTGCTGGGCTGCCAACTGAGTGAGTGATGCCATGAACTATACTAATACTCACTTATTCATTCTGGTCAAGGAGAGCCGATTCACAAATTGAAATCAGCCTAAATAAAAGCCTTAAATGGACATTATGTCAACCTGTTTATACCCAGGCTTTTGATTAACTTGTGGAGAATGTCCTATGGATATTGAGGGTGAAATTCACCCCTGCGAAGAGAGCTAGCACAAGGCATGAGCGGGATTTAAGTCATGTTACTGGTCGCTCTACACCAGTGAATTTCACCCTGAATTAACTTTTATTTTTTAATTCACTGCCCAGTAGCAGACTTGTATTTTTAAACATTTTTGGTGTGACACACTTAAAAAAAATTGAGGAGCTGCCCTGTCTGAGGCTGAACTGCTGGTAAACTAGCAAACACAGGGCCTGATCCTGCAACTCAGCGTGGGGTCAGGGTCACTACTCCCAGAACTACTGATGTTCCATTTGCCATCACTGCTGAATCCATATACATACTCACGCCTGCAGCAGCAGCTCCTGTCCTGCAGGTCTGGGCCTGGCTCCCTACCCTGGAGGTCACAAGGAGAAGAGTACGTTTGCCTACACGAGGGCCTAAAGTTACCACCTGGCCAGTATTTGGCCAGCCTGGCCTGTTTTTGTATGGATTTGCCAGTTGCCAGAAAAATAATTTAATTTGCCAGGTTTTTTATTTATTTGTTTGTTTTACATGAGTCTAATGATTTGCATTATTATCACAGCACACTGGGATAGCTAATGTTAAAAGTGTCTGTGTGTAGCTAAAGATGATGCAGTGTTCCTGCTTCTGCAATTTAAGCAACAGACGAAAACTGTTGAAAATACAGCAGCTGCCTGTCCACCACCAAAGTTTTGGACTGACGAGGGAAATCACCTAGGTATTGAAGTGGTCAAAAGTGAGCTTTGCAACTCAGCTATTCCTGTCTACAATGTTGCCGTTAAACATAATAAATTGATGGAAACAACAAAATCAAATGGCAAATGCAAATTCAAGAAACAGACTCAATGGATTTTCTTTATGTATAAAGTTCCAAAATGTTCACATTCAAGTATATAGTTAAAATATAGAATCAGTGCAGTTTGGGAAACAATAATCTTAGTGAAGACAGACACAAACTAAGCAGCTTGACTAAGGTAAGAAAATGATGTTATGTGTTATCACTCTAGATACTAGAAGTGGCTGTTAAGGTGGTGGTGGTGTGGTTGCGGGGCTATTTTGTGGTTGGGGTTTGCGGTTGTGGTGGGCTTGGTTTGGGAGGGGGGTGCTGGTTTCTCTGTATTTAATCCCACGAGGGTCCAGCGTTTGGTTAATCCAGCTCTTGACATAGCAACTCATCTAGAACCTTCCTACAGCCCACTGGTGGCATGGGACCCACTGCCTGGTGTACACTGCTCTAGCATCACCTGCTGACAGCCCTACAGGGGTCTGCCTTATCTCATGGCTCAGACATCCAGTCATGTCATATTTAGTTCCACTCCTTTCTGGGTAACAGGATGTTCAACACAAACAAGTGTGCAATTCCTCCACTGCTACCCTCAATTCTGGGTCCAGGGTTCTGGACAGCCCTTGCTCAGGACTTCCAGTAATCCATATTCCCTTCTCGGGGACTTCATACCACCTTATCGGTGGCTATTAGGGAAACCCAGACCTATCTTCTACACTGGGTTCCAGTCCAGGGACCCTAGAACAGTCAAGATTCACTTCACCAGATTCCTTGCTACCACCTCCCTGAACTTCTTCCTAGCAACCCTTTCTCCTCATCTTGCACACGCTCCCTGCTCCCACTATTCTCTTCCTGTTCTCTTACCAGGAAAGTGACTATAGAGTTTCTATAGAGTTGCACCTCCTTTCTTCCTTTTCCTGTCATTTTAAGTCACAGCAGCCTCATCCACCCCCTTCTCCTCCAAACTTCTTCTCTTTATAGCACCATCCAGCAGCCCCTCCCCAGCTCAGTTTCGTCATTAACAAGGCCTGGCCCACCAGTCCTCTTAGGCCCACGTTAATGCTTTCATCACCTGTGTAGGGTGGGTAGCACATCACACTAAGTCAGAGCATGGTTTGTAAAATACATTTTGAAACGGTCTTATGTTGTTGCTCCCTTTGTATCTTTTTAAATTTTCCCCTTTGTGTCTTTTCCCACAAACGGCACTTGGAACAACAGCTGGAAAGCTCTCAGCAGTATCTGGAGTGCCAGCCCTCCTTCTGTGTCTTCTCACTCACTGCCTCCAAATCCACTTCTCTCACTTTGCTGTCCTCCTGAGCTATCTATCTATCCCCATTTGCCTGAATTCTGCTACTTACAAACATCAGAACTTTTGCTACATAATGTAAGTCACATGATGAGGTTTTTTGAACCTTCATCCCTCCTGTTCTTACCCTCGTCCATACCCCATCATCACATTCCTTGGCTCTAGATCTGCAAAAAACATCCTGTGGGAGGCCCATCTCCAGCCAGAACCCAAATGAACTTTGCACTGCATGATTAGGACTCTGTTTTCCCCATTTAAATTACATGTTCTTTGGAGCAAGGATCATATCCTTTTAAAAACTCTCCTTACAGCACCATGAAAGGATATGTTGCTTCCATTTATAAATGTAATATATCAGTGTTCCTTTCTGCTCCTTCCCCAAGAAGAAACAGCTGTGCCTAGGGGATACAGTGTAGCCTTTGAGAAACTGGTAGCAACCATTAATTGAATAATAACTAGAAAGGTGGAGATAATCTAGGGGAAAATGAATTAAAGGAACAAATCAGCTATGTTAAGTTGGGGAACTATGATTTGATTTTTTTTTAAACTTTCTTTCTTCTGATCCAATCTGTGCAATTTCTCAGTTTTGCACTCTCACCACACCATTGTCAGTAAGTATGGGAGCATCAGTGTAGACAAGGAACCTTTCTGTTTTCAAGATTTTTATCACCCTGCTTCCTAGACATGCTCTGAACAGTTGTAGGTAACAGTGGTAAAATGCCTGCATTGCTTCTATCCTTTTACCATCACCAGGGGGGCTGCATGGGTAGTAATGCAACATTGGGAAATTTTAAGAAAAGGCTCAGTGCAGACACAGCCTAAGGGAATGAGAAGTGGCAAGAGCAATAGAGCTAAAGTTTAACACTAACCATTCTTTATGGCGGAACCACTAGCAGAGCTGTTATTTTTGTGCATAAATAAAACAGTAAGAATTATGTTTCAGAGCTTCTCACCAGCAAACAAGGGACAAGATCAACACCACCCAGCTCTTACATAGTGCTTTTTAGCCATAGCTCTCAAAGTGCTTTACAAAAAGAAGTATCAGTCTTAGTAGTAGTATATTTTAGAATTGTGATAGCCTAGAGACCTCAATCAATGTTCAAGTCCTCTTGCATTAAAAACTATAAACACATTTACCAAAAACAAGTTCCCACTTCAAAGAGTTTACAGTCTAAGTGCATATGATTAGAGACAACAGGTGGATACAGTAAATAGTCAGGGAAGAACGTGCATCTAAAATCACTTTACCATTCCAGAGCCCTGGGAAAACCATTGCTTGAAAGAAAAGGAGCAGTACGTTTTTGTGTAGGGTATGATTTTTGACAGATTTTTAAATGGTCAATTTTTTTATTTAATTATAATTATCAATCTGGAGTTCTGAGATTTTGTTATTAAAATAAACTGAGCTGTATGTTTCTTGTCAGAGCTCAGCATAGACTCACCCTCACTAGCAACCCTCTAGAGCATCTTGTGACATAAGATGCCTCTTAAACCCAGCGTAAATCACTGCTATTTCAGTCTGGCTATACCTCGTCCCTTGCACGCTGCTAAGAAAAGCGCCCCCTGTGCTGGTCCCAATATCCTCCTTCCTTAAATTGAGAAATTGCACCTGTTTTGCTGCTATGAGAACCCCTGCAACCACAGAGGTGAGGCAGGATTTTCCCCTATGTGCATATACACACAAAGCCCTATATAGATATATATGCAATGAGCCAAAGGCTTCTCTCAGTTATGCTTATATAACCAATCCATGGGCCAAATTCAGATCTGAATTCAACTGACTTCACTAGAGTTGTGTCCACTTACACCACGTTTGAATTTGTCCAATGGGGTTACACAATACACAATGCCTTCCTAGGATTTTCTTTTGACTGTAAAGCCCATGTTGCTGTTATTTACTGCAGTTTCTCCAGCTTGTATGGCTGGAAACCTCAAGGCCAATGTTCCCTCAATGACTCCTGAGATCCCTAAACTTACTATCCATTCTCCTGACGTGCATTAAAGGTGAAAAACCCTGTTCCCATTGAAGCCAATGGCAAAACTCCAATTAACTTCAGTGAAGCTAGGATTTCACCCCAGTACAGTCAGTATTTCTTGGGTGTAGACTGTAAATGGTATATTTCAGATTATTATCTCTTTTTCTTCTCCATATCCATGATTTATTGCATTTCCAAAGGACGCTATGTTAATTAACTAAGCTAGACAGAGGATTTCCTTTTTAGCATAAAAAGCTATTTTTTTACTTAATCATTCACAATGTCAAGCAGCTAAAAAAGAATATGCCCTTGATTAAAACATAAAAATGTGGCAATAAATATTTTTTATTGGTTGTAATACCTTTGCTTTATTAGGAGGATAACAGACTGCTGGTTAACTGGTCATGAAATATTAATTAAAAAGAAAAATACATGATAGGGAGTGATTTCTGTGGTGTCTGACTGTGTTTTCATGTCTTTTTTTGTCTTCATATAAAGATACGAACTTTTACATTTTGTTACTCATAAACCAAACCATGAGGCACCATCACACTAGTGCAGAGAAAAAAACATTTTGCGTCGAAATTGGCATATTTACATTTTTGTCCGTGCTGTTTTGCTACCTTCACTACATTAACTCATTGTAGCCCAGAGTCAGGAAAGCATCCCTGCTCAGGACAGCTCCTAAGTACACGCTTAATGATGAGACAAGCACATGCTTAAGTGTTTTCCTGAACTGAGGTCTCTGTCTCAAAAACTAGATATGAACATTGTTGTAACCAATGCTCTCAATCAAAATTCATGTGAAATGTCATGGGAAATTTTTAAATTATGAAAAAAGATCTGGTATTTTACATTACTTAAGTGTTTATTAACGGCACAATGTAATATTTAAAACATAAAACAAAGGCTTAATTCTCAGGCATGTGGTGTTTTTTTTCAGAGTTGTATATTTTAACTACATTTATGCCACATAACTGGGTACCTTATACTCTTGCTTTTGATTTAACAAGAAAAAATGTATTACTGTAAAAATCCATTACTCCCAAGCCTCTCTATGTAGTACAATGTTAAGTACACTACAATGCTAAGTCCCAGATGGAATCCAATACTGTAATTCAATTGAGGGATCCTGGTAATGTCCCACATTGTAAGAATATAGCTTAAGGGTTTGGGTATGGTACCAAACCTCTCAGCCTTGAGACTGAATTACAGTCTGACTATTCAATCTTGGGCTCTGTACAGTTGTTTGTAATGTTCAGGACTCTGTACGGTTGTTTGTAATGTATCTGTAAAACAATTATTACAATAAAAAAGGAGAAAGCAGAAGAACTATACATTTAAGTTTCTCTGGAGGAATTATATGATTACAGGAGAACTGGGATTGCAGTGGGCCTGCTGCAGGAGGAAAAGGATTGCAAAGTATGCCACAGATGCTCTGATGAAGACTACAGAATAAGGGCCTGGTCCTGCTATCCTGGCAGTAGTAAAGGTTGCACGATCAGGCATTGACTGACAAGTTTGTGAAAACTCACCTAGTTTGTTCACATACAAACATTAACAGCGATGGCCCAGATCCACAAAGGTGCTTAGGCCCCAAAACTCCAGACTTAAGCGCCTAAATCCCAGTTTAGGTTCCATTGCGATCCACAAAACTCAAGCACCTAAACTCACTCACAGCTACACTTTTGCAGTAAAACTTCCCTCAGCGCCTATGTCACTGCCTTTGAGCACGTGCACTGCTTCCTCACTCTAGGCACCCAGATGGCTGTCTCCTGCCTAAGCTTTAAACCAATTCACAAACCAGGGAGAGACAGGCATGTGGCTGCCTAAATTACATGTGGGGCACGATCTGGTAGGTGTGCTCAGAAGCTACCTATCGGATAAGGTCCCATTCATAATCCAGCTGGAGGTGGAAGTGGTGTTGGTGCCTACCTGATAACTTTCAACCCAGTGGTTAGAGCAGTCACCTGGCATGCAACAGATCCTAGTTCAATTTCTTCCTCTCTGTCAGAGGGCAAGAAAAGATTGAACAGGGAGTTCTCACCTCTCAGGAGAGGGCTCTAACCACTGACCTATGGGCTATTCTGATGTGAGACTCCTTCAGTCTTTCCTGTTGAAGCTATTCCATTATGGATAAATAATGAAAGAGTGATTGGCGCAGGGGGACTGGACCCTGGGTCTCCCAACGGGATACCTGCATCACTGGACTACCGAGTCATTTCCATTCTCTTTCTCTCAAGCTCTCTCCAGCCCAGTGTGCAGAGGGGCTATGCAGGCTGTATCATTCATCTGACATATAAAAGTTGGAAGAGCAGTGTGAGAAGCTTGTGCTAAGCTTCCTTGAACCTCACAAGGCATCTGGTTGAACACAGGACTTTGTTGTCCATTCCTGCCAGTCTATTAACCTTCACAAACAGGATTCCTTCATACAAGATCAATACAGAAGAGCCATGACAGAAGAAAAAATATAATTGGTTAAATGAATAACCTTCATTGTCGCAGCACAGAGGAATAAGAGATGAAAGATGGCTCATTATGAAGCTGCCTAGAATCCACATGCACTGAGAGACACTAGAGGCATAGGTGGGATGTCACAAAGTTGCTGATTTCCAGGTACCTCTCTCATGTCCCCCATGTTGTCAAGCAATCTGTACCTTCATGAAATTACCAATAAAACATTCATAGGAGCAGATTAGGTTTTAAAATCTACCTAATGTAGCGTGAAATTTAGTGTATATGCTCTAGCGATCAGAGCTGCCGTGTTGACCCGCTATGATCTGCAGTCACTTTTTTCTGTTTTTATCCTTTCAAGCCATGGGGGTGGGGAAATAACACACACAATTGCAATCTTTTTTTCTTTTCTTTTCTTGCTTTTTATAGTGGGATTTTATTGTATACAGCACATGACAGTCTGCTCAGGACCTGGTTTAATTTTACTGAAAAGTGAGGTGGGGATTATAGCTGGGCTGTGTGTTCATTGTTTGTTGTATTTCTTGAGCAGGTAGTCTGTGTCTTCTTCGCCATGCAGTAGAATTAAGCAATAATTGAGTCATTGCACCTTGTGCATGTCAAGAGCTTTCTGAGAGTTAACCCTAAGCATGGAGGAAAGATATTTTACAGACATAGTCAAGGAGACATAGGTTTGTGTGATACCCAGTGACATGTTATGAGTTAAAAGGCCACTGTCTGACTAAAAACATATTTTAAAAAGATGTTCTTATCTTTGTTATTAGCTGACCTCATATTATTGACATTGACAGAATTTTTATAGTTTTTTTCTTCTCCGGACTAATCATGAATAGTTTGCTACAAGTATCAGATACTCATTATTCCATATTAAAGCTACTTAGTTGGAACTGGTCACACTCATAGACTCATAGACTCATAGGTCAGAAGGGACCAATATGATCATCTAGTCTGACCTCCTGCACAAAGCAGGCCACAGAACCCTACCCAT
>NC_133770.1:180887962-180937716 GCF_003597395.2 Chelonoidis abingdonii | reverse complement strand
CGAGAGTAGCACTGAAATCGGTATTGCATGTCGGATTAGGGTTAGTGTGCCGCAAATCGACGGTATTGGCCTCCGGCAATATCCCACAGTGCACCTTTGTGACGCTCTGGAAAGCAATCTGAATCGGATGCACTGCCAGGTAGACAGGAAAAGCCCGCAGACTTTTAATTTCATTTCCTGTTGCCCAGAGTGGAGCTCTGATCAGCACGGTGGCGATGCAGTCCCAATCCAAAAAGAGCTCAGCATGGACTGTCTGGAATACTGGATCTGATTGCTGTATGGGAACAAATCTGTTCTGTTAGAGTCTGTTACAGAGAGATGAAATGACAAAGCATTTGAAAAAATCTCAGCTATGATAGAGAAAGGCCACAGCACAAGTGCTGTGTGACAAGCGTAACAGAAAGCGAAAGAATCAAATGGACGCTTATGAAGGGAGGAGGGGGACTGAGGACTCCAGCTATCCCACAGTCCCGCAGTCTCCGAAAAGCATTTGCATTCTTGGCTGAGCTCCAATGCTGTAGGGTCTAACACATTGTCTGGGGTGGTTCAGGTATATCTCATCAATTTAACCCCCACCTGTGAAAGAAAGGAAAAAATGTTTCTGACTTTTTCAATGTCACCCTATGTCTACTGCATGCTGCTGGTAGACATGTGCTGCGGGCTGAACAGCACCTCCCTCCTCCCTCCCGGGACAGACGGTACAGTGCAAAATGACTGATAGCGTCCTCATCATCACCCGTGAGCGCTCCTGGCTGGCCTCAGGTGAGGTCAGCTGGGCGCCTGGTAAAATAGGAAATGACTCCAGTCATTCCCGGCAGATGGTACAGAAGGCTGGTAACTGTCTTCATCATAGCAACTGGGCTGAGCTCCATCAGCCCCTCCTTTCATGTCTAAAGAAAAGATTCTGTACTGCCTGGACTATCATAGCAGCGGAGGCTGGCTCCTCTCCTCACCACTGTTAAATGTCCTGCCTGAACTATCATAGCAGCGAGAGCTGGGCTCTCTCTCCCCCTCACAGTTTAATGTCCTGCCTGAACTATCATAGCAACTGGAGGCTCCTCCCCTCATTTATCTCACTAAAAGTCAGTGTTTCTTATTCCTGCATTCTTTATTACTTCATCACACAATTGGGGAGAAGTACAAAAACCGGTTTAAAGAGCCCTTTATATCGATATAAAGGGCCTTGTTGTGTGGACGGGTGCAGGGTTAAATCGGTTTAACGCTGCTAGATTCAGTTTGAACACGTAGTGTAGACCAGGCCTAAGTTTCACTCTTTGGATTGGAACTTTACTTACATAAGTAGATCCATCAGCATGTGAATAAAGTTACACATTTGCCTAAGGCCACAATGTGTGCTTAAAGTTAGCCATGTATTTAAGTCGCTAGCTGATTCAGGATCTAAGTGTTGTAGAAGCAGAGCCTTGATTGCCACTTCTGGTGAGAGGTTTTGGAAACACTGTCAAGTTATGTCCCATCCCTTGTAAAGTCTCCACAAGTAAAACTGCATTGCTGGGTTGTTCATGATGAGAAAAGACCAAAAGGATCCAAGCATGGCCAAAATGAGTTAATTGTTACATTTAAATGAGTACGCTTACGGAAATAGTTTGCAGCAGTTGCCTAGGTTTACATGGATATAATCTATTTTTCTCATTTTGGTTATATATCCTCAAGAAAATTCAAAGTGAATTTAAAGATCCTATTCCCGCACCCCGACTCTTTGCACAGACTCTGTTCTCTCAGACATAGGTATTGCCAAGATTTGATTACCACACCTTTGCAAAGTGAATCAATTTCCTTTTATTTTACTTTGAGGCTCATTACAAAGCACTTGGGGAGCCTCCAAAGAAAGACTGAGCATTCTTAATTGGAGAAAAAATGAGGAGAAGTCATGTAGCCACTGAATACATCCTGGAGGTGTGTTTCTGATGTGTGCCTTTAATCTGGTCACAGGAATTCTGGAGAATATTTCAGCTCAGAAAACTCCCAGTATGTGAAGGATTATATCACAGGCATGTAGTAGGTTAAATGGTTCAAAAAAAACCTCCTCTTTTAACCATTCCAAGCATACAATGGAATTTTTTTTTAAATGATCTATTGACATTCATGATCCATGAGCTAAATTTCCCATATCTGGTAACCCACTCCCAGACAAGGAGATGTCTCCATCCACATTTTCATCCAAGGGAATGGGGATGGGGAAATCTAATGTCATTTGCATACTCCATATACAGGATAACTCAATTGCTGTCAATGGGATTACAATGGTTTCACACTGGGAACTGAGATCAGAATCTGATCCAGTGTCCTTAAGAGGGTGACAACATTCAAAGGGGGGGGTGTGCACGTGCGCGTGCACATGAGCTAATGGTAGTGATTGTGAGGCACTAAGAGTGTTGGTAACACTTGTGATTTTGTCACAACTCTTATGATATGTGATGTTGTTCTCAAGTCCCCAGTTTCTGGCATTCTGTTATTATGTAACAATCTCAACTTTCTTTTAAAAGAAAAAGTTTCTAGCCCTCATGGCTGATAGAAAAGCCTGAAAATATGACCAGAATGCATCCTAATGGTTCAAAAAATGGAAGGCAAAGGAAAAGAACCACAGATGTGTTTTTTATTTCATTATCTCCTCATGATTTTGGGGGACCCAGATTCATGTTTTTCTGAAGCTTGGGGTTGGCAATACTTCACTAAGGTCTCTCACTAAAATCACTTTGTAAAAGCTGGTAGTACATGCCCAGAAACTGCAATCTTCCCCCATTTGATAAACTTGGGGCTCGGTATATAAAAGCCAAAAGATTTCTGCTTTTCAGCATTAGGTTTTCATAACCCATCTCTCCCTCCCCCAGCCCCCAGAACTCATCTATATGCTAATTTCAAGCGATTAATGCCGCCCCACAATACAATGGCTCTAATGTTTCCAGGGAAAGAGAAAAGTGGAAAGAAAATGGTGCTCCCTCTTCCAAGCCTCTTTGTGTAGAGCAACATCTTAAGAGAAGCAAGTTTTCAAAGGATGAACTCTGCTACCATCAGTACGCCGGTTACAGATTGAAGAGTTGCCATTAGAATACAGCTGGGTTAACATTTACAGGAGGGCAAGTATTACATGCAAAACTGAAAATATTTTTTCCAGCCTCACTTGTGTGTAAATGACCCCATTTAGATGTAGCATTCGCTAAAGGGGAAGACACTTCCATTGTTCTTAATAAGGGAGGCAGGAACAACTGTTCCTAATCTGATGGAGTTCCCAAAGAGTTACGGGATAGATGAAACAGTTGGGATTTGATTCATGGGCCTCTCCAGTGCAATCACACAGCCAGGGCAGTTCATAGTCCCAGTCTGCCTTCTTCCCCCTTGCTTCTTCATACTCTCTGTAATGTTATTAAGATCTCAAATGCAGCAATTACAAGGAGAAAACTCTGATTAAACAGCAGCAGGTTCTATAATAAAGGAATCAAAGAAAGGCGACGAAAGAGCAAGGGGGACAGACAACAAAGGCTGTTAAACCAAAGGTTTGTTATGTGTTAAGGGCCTGTCAACACTGAGAATTCTTCAGGAATTTCACTGCACTAACTTTCTCTGTGCTTTTCTAGGACAAAAGGGGTAATATTAACATATAATCCTTTGGCCATAATCAAAAAATAATTGGCCTCAGAGATCACTTATGACAATCAGGAAAGTAATAAGTTTTCTGAATAATTAGGCACATTTATGGATAATTACATTGTTAATAACTATCTAACACATACAATTTTTAAACTGTAATTCAGTCATTATTGATTGGTTAGTAATCACTTTCTCTACTGTTTCCTCACTCATTAATATCCTGATTCAGCCAGGAGGCCTGCAAGTATATGTAGATTCTACAGGCCCTGGTCAGTAAAGAGTGGCTTTAATATCACAGTCACTGGGTCCTAAGAAGGGAAATCCATTCCTCAGTGGAGGAATTTTGGTGCATGTTGAGGAGGGAATGTTTTGAAAGGAAAATCTCTTGAACTTGCTACATGTCAAGTTATCAGTCCTTAGATACCATGGTGGTGAGTGCTACAGAAACAGCTTGGATGGAGAGAAATACTGAGCACATCCTGGTCTTATTAGAACTTTGTTTTTCCCACCCTTTGTAAGCTCTTCGGGGCTGGTACTGTCTCACACTACAGTAAAAGCGTATGTAGAGCACCTACCAAAATGGGGCCCAATATGACTGTAGGCATAACTGCGATACAGACAATAATCAATAATAATACAAACACCAGCGAAAATCCAGAGTAACTCCATTGACTTCAGTGAGTTTACATTAAATTTACACCAGTTTAACAGAATGAAGCCAACTAGACAGGGTACACAGACAGAGCCTCTGCTTTGTAATTGATTAGCACATATAAATAATTATGGACACTGTACCATTTATTCATATGGAACGTTTCATCTGGAAGAACTTAAGCAGGTACAAAGGACATTTGACTAAAAGTGAATGTCTCAGACATTTCCAGAGCCCTGAACCACATGCTATATTCTCATCGAAAAATCTACGGGAAGGTAAAACGTGCACCTCAGACTCCTCTGAGAACTCATAGGATAAAGGTCACATCACCTCTCCATGGGAGAGCCAGTCCAGAGGGAAGACAGGATAGCCAGTAAAAGCTGATGATGCAATGGACCTACTGGGAAGTTCACACAAAAACATGAGGACACATACCTGTCTTGTTTATAGACATGAAGGGCAATCCCCTCTGCACGTGGTTTCAGCTTTCATTTTCCCAGCAGTACAGGAAATCCCTTTGGACTCTTCCTTTGGCCATTGCCCTTCCCCCTTTTCTAATGGAAGTTGCAGGTGGGAAAGGAAGTTACTGCTGCTTCTGCCAGCAGTAGCTCATGGATGCTGGGAAATCCATGTTCTGTGAAAGGAAAATTACTGTGATCAGAGCCTGCTCACTGGCTTCTCTCATTCCCATTCCTGGGATCTCCCTTCTAACTCCATGGAATCCCAGCCCTAGAGATCTTGCACTTCTAAGGTGCCTGGGTATTGTGACAGGGTCAGGCCAGATGGCTACAGGAGAGTGACAAAAGGCAGATATATTAGTCCCAGGTTAAGTAATCAAGAAGCTGCAGGTGTTCTAATCAGCCTGTCTGCCTTAATTGTTTCCAGAAAGCTCCTAATTGTTCTGGAACCTTCCCTGTTACCTTACCCAGGGAAAGGGGACCTACTTAACCTGGGGCTAATATATCTGCCTTCTGTCACTCTCCTGTAGCCATCTGGCCTGACCCTGTCACAGTATATACTCGCATGGCTAGCCCATGCCACTGCTTGCAGCTGCCCCTACCATGCCAACACTACTACTTTTAGCATGGCAGCTCAATGAGAGCGAGCACAAGTATATCTACTTGAGCTTGGAATCATACCTTTAGTTCAGTGTAGATATACCCTTAGAGAAGATTAGATTAGATTAGATTAGGTAGATAGATAGATAGATAGATAGATAGATAGTTCATTTTCAAATGTTTTGTTTCACTATATTTCAAAGGGTTATGTTTCACCATGTGTTGTTTTTGTGGTTTGGCATATGAATATTTCCATTTTTAACTGCACTATCTCTGGTCTGTCATTTTACCTTGCCACTTCCTGGGATCGTGCATACTGCAGGCCACAGTACTGTATCCCATCCAACTGAACATATATAACCTATTCTATACTGAAACCAGTACAACATATTGTACCCATTCCGCTACAATGCATGCAATTGAACAAAGAAGCCCACATAGTGCCATTTTGCTGAGTGTCGACATTTTCAAAGTTACTGTCCCCTAGTATTATACACTGTGACTGTGCTAGACTTTCTGCATATTCTTGCTTTCAAATTGTACAAAAATACCTAGTTACAGTCAGTAAGGAAAAGCATTGTTTCAATATTTGAAACACTGAAAAATTGATAGATATCAAATGCTGCTCCTCTAACTACCAAACTGAAACAGACTAACAAAATCACCAGTTTATTGTCCACCCCCCATAGTGCAGACACAGATGAATCTCCCAACTTGTGCCCTGTGCCAAGCTAAATTCACCCCAATCCCAACCCAAATGACCCTTTCCACTTCAATTTGTTCCCCACTGTCCATGGTTGTCATTGAAGATAAGGACCAATTATCTGAATGCAGTCAGCATAAAGTGATATGGGTCCCGTTTTGGAAAACAGAGCCAAGTGATTACATTAGCTATGTTGAAACCGTGGCTACCTGGGGCGATGGGAGGCAGTGTGGGGAGAGGGATGAAGGAAAAGGGGTCTTCTTCCTCACACTAGTGAGCACAAGATATAGCTTAGTCACTGCTCTGTCTTTCAGTGGGCACTTCCTCATTGCACTAGACATCATTGATGTTTTCAAAGGCGCATGAAATACACGCATATGTTCCTCCCAACACAAACGGGCCCTTCTTTTGTTATATTTGAATAATTATTATGCTGCCTTCCCCCCTGCTACCAGCTAAATCTCTGCGACTGATGAAAGGACCAGGTTGAGAATTTGAGATGAAAGAGGGAAGAGAGAGCAAGGCCAGGCAAATGAGCCAGTGCGTTGAAGCACTTGGGACATTAGAGGGTGTCAAGGATGGCAAATGACTTCATTGAAGTAATGATGATAAACATTTTATCTCTGTGCATATATGTGCATTATACCTAATGATCTCAAGCGTAAGTAAGTGAAGAAAGGCACTAAATAAATCATATGAACAGGCCCTAAATGGGAATCCCTAAGGAATGGGATCTGAATTGTAAATGCATGCCTGAATTTCACACATCAAATTACAGTAAGGAGATTGATATTTTAAACAGCTCTGTACTTAAAGGGTACTGTGTCTAGTCCTGAGGATTTTTCTTCTCCCTTTGACTTTTTCCAGTTGTACTATATATATTGTCATTAAATGAGGTACTTTGCATATCAGTGGGTTACTCTGGGTTTCATTAGTGCTTCAAAGACTGACTAGAAAAGTATTTTCTGTTTGCCTGAGAACTTTGAAAAACATAAATGCTTAGGAACAAATTCTGTTCCTACCAACACCAGAGGAAATTTGGGATAACTTCATGATTTAAATGCAGGGTCTCCAGATTTGTTTTGGTATAACTGGGAAGAGAATTTGGCTCAGGTTGTAAAACTTATTCTTCAGAGAGAGAGAGAGAGAGAGAGAGCACTCTAATCCGTAATAAAATAATGGAACTAACATGAAAAGAAAATGAGCCAGATCCTCAGCTGATGTCAATCAGCAAAGCTCCATTGAAGCCAATTGACACAAACCGAGGATCGAGTCCAATGTCTATATGAAAGGGAACAATCATGAGTAATAAAAAGAGCATTGGTTTTATGCAGAACAAATTATGCTACACAAACTGTACCCTCCTTTTTTAAGTACTCGGAGTACAAAGAGTACACTGAGTGTACTGTAATATATCTGGTATAGTAAAGCATGTCATAAAAGTTGAAAATGGAGGCTTTACTATACTTTACCAGATATATTACAGTACACTCATTGTACTCTCTTTGTACCTGGATTATTTGAAAACAGGGGTGGAGAGGGGGGGCGTACCATTTGTCTAGCATAATTTGTATAAAATGAGTGCCCTTTATTATTCATGATTGCTCCATTTCTGTATAGATTCCAGGATTTCCCATTTTTAGTCATACTCTATATCAAGCAAAGAGCTGAAAATTTAATCCATAGCTTAAAACTCCTAGAACACGAGAAAGTTTGTAAGAGAATGCGTGGAAAGCACAGGATGCACTTTTCATTTACATGATGCCATGTGGAATAGTGCAGATACTATTATTGATTTATTTGTTATTTTTTAATCAATGTCTGTGTGCTTGGCATTGTACAAGGCACAACAAAAGACACTGATTCCTGTCCTGAGCAGCTTACAACATAAAAGCCAGATCCAAAGCTTGTTAAAGTCCTGGGTCAAAGCCCATCAGAGCCTTTCCTTTTCCCTGACTTCAGTGAACGTGGAATCAGGACCTCAACACTGCGACACGCTGTTGAAAAAACTTATTTCAAAATAAATGTTTTTCAAACCTGAGCAGTTTAAAAATGCTACAGAAATAGAAATGAATTTTCCTCCACCACAACCTGCTACATGTTTTTACTGGAGAACAGATTATTCCTACGAAATGTGAAAAGACTAATCCATTTGCTTTTTATATTTGCAAATTAAATTCTCTTGTACATTATAAATACTAAATTGAGTACATTACATCCTTTAGTCTCTCCTGGAATGCTCAGTCTGTCACTAGACTTATTTGACTATTGATTAATTTTCAGAAATGTGTTAACATAAACCTTGCTGTTAAAAAGTCAGCTCCCTTTTCTTTTATTGCTGAGCTTGTGTGTCACATCTTTGCCTTTTTGCATGATTAATATTGCTTTGAAAGCTTAAAGAATCAATAAACATGCTCTGAAGTGGAGAAATCTGTATCCTAAAATGTGAGCAGTCATCTTAGTTTCCTAGTCAATCTACAAAATGTTTTTCCAGTTGGACTTAAAGGGTCTGAGCTGGAAGGCTAGTGATACCATGGAAAAGTCCTCTGGCTTTGCTCTATCCTTACCTTGAAACCACATCTCTTTGCAGATTCAGGAATGCAATGTATCCTGTAAGAATTCCATTCAGGAAGTGTAGTTCTTACTAGTGTTTTTTTAAAGAGGACTATTGTTTTGTCTAGCCATTCCTATATATTTCTCACTGCATTGTTGTCACAGTTCTGAGTGACTGCCCCTGTATTCCCCTTCTGTGGTCCCTTGGAGGCACCCACTCTCAACTCACAGTCAGCCATCATCCCTCTTAGGTAGAAAAGCAATGTGAACCCTGGGAAGCATGATGAACTTCAAAGGACTCAACTGAACAATGTGCCAGACAAGAATGATCTTTTGGGACAGTGTCAATTGGTTTGCCTGAGGAAGGCGAATGCAATTTCCCCACCGCCAGTTATGCAAAAATCCAGCCTTTTGAAACCACGCCTCGAGGAAAGCGCCATTATCTGCTGATTACCTGTTCCCAGAGTTTCAAGATCAAAGGCCCAACCTGTGTGAAGGAAAGACTAAGGATACGTCTTAACTGGCAATGTTAAAGCACTGCCACGGCTCTAAAAAAACCACCTCCATGAGGGGCACTGGTGCATTGTCTATCCTGGCACATCACAGCGCAGGAACTTGCAGCACTCAGGGGGATGTTTTTTCACATCCCTGAAGGAGAAAGTTGCAGCGCTGTAAAGTGCCAGTGTAGACAAGCCCTAACCTACTCATGGGAGGTGCTAGTTCTGAGCTAAAACCTATGAACTTGCAACCATAGACAAGCCCCTTGGTGGGGTTTGAAGGACTGACTCCTACCAGAGCCCTTGTGGAGCAGGAGTGACCTCTGGTAAACCTATTAGCATGTGTGTAGGTTCTTTCATTGTTTTAAATATGTTTTTTCTGTAACACTTTCATCTCAATAAAAGTGCTTACTTGTAAAGAATGGTGTGTTAATTTAGAACTGCTGGGAATTGCATCATTCATAGGGAGGCAAAGTGCAGCTGGCCTATTTAAACAAACTGGTTTGCTGGAGATATCACAGGGTAGTCAGGGAACTGTGCAGCCTGGGGAAAAAATCCCAGTCAGGGGGGAGAAAGATGCATGTCTCTGCCTAAGACGGGAGACTAGAATGGATGCCCTTGGTGGATCACACAGAGAGAATACAGATGCAGTTGCCTTAAATTGTGACAGTTATGAATTTAAAAGGCCAGGGCAATCTAACTGGTCTCCTTGTTAGGGCCTAATCCAGCAAGTTGCTGAGTACCATCAACTTTGACGGGCTTCAGTGGGAGTTGAGGATGCTTCATTGCTTAGCAAGAACTTGCAGGATCAAGCCCTTAGTGAAGATCAAATTGGACTTGAGGAAGGTTCTTTTCATGCTGGTGAGGGTCATATGCTCAAGGAAAAATGATAGATAGATAGATAGATAGATAGAAATACTGTACAAAAGATTTATTGGCATAAGTTTTGGACAATCACATTATTCACAATTGCTGAAAAATATCTCAGGGTTTGCTGAGACTAGACACAAAGTGCTATATGGCCCATTTTAAAGCTGGGGATCTACTCTTTCCAGCAGTAAAGAAGGCCCATTTTCTAGCTCTGGTGGAAACTGAAACATCTCACTAGCCCCAAGACTGAATCTTTCCCTTCCCAAAGCTCAGGCTGGTGCACTTTTAGGGGACAGAGACAAATGGCCAGGAATTAATGCTACATTCAGAGGAAAGCAAGAAAGATTTCTCTGGAAGTTTTTTTGTTGTTTTATGGAGGGGCTTGAGATTTTTTGTCATTGTTTTGGTTTGCTGGGCATTAGTTGGTTGGTTGAAGATTCCCAGAGATTTGGAATATTAAAATAAATCCCAAAGAAATGGATTAATGGACAGAGGATGGGTGAGATGGTCAAAGGTGCAGGATAAATTGCAGAATTATGTAATAGCTTGCAGAGTCATGATATAATTGTTGTCTTCGATTTATATACCTACATACCTATGCTTTATATGCAGTTAGCCCCATTTATAACATGACTGCGATTTATTACATGTCTATTTTTATTTTCATTTACATACCCTCACACAGGCTTTTTCATGGTGCTTATTGTTTTATTATCTGGATAGTTTATACTAAAAGCAGCCTATTTCACTGATATAGAGAGCCAAACCCCTGTGATCCCTGGTAACATTGTAGCTTTGCAGGAAAACCTTGCCAGTAGTCTGAATGATAGAGAATATGGCTTTTTACTCTGGAGGCCAGTTCTGTGAGGTGCTGTGGGAGTTGAAGATGCCAAACACCATCATGCAAGAAGTGTTCAGCAATCGGGAGACTCAGACCTTAGCGTGCCGCACCTATGAATGCCCTAGAGGAAACAAGGAGAAGTATAGGTCTCCACAGAAGATCACAGATGTGTGTATACAGCAGGTCAGCAGCGCATTGCACCCTAAAATCTAATTTTAAGTAGGATAGCACGTACACATTTGACTGCAGAACCAGCATTCCATTCCAGGAAAACGATAGCAACAGGGGTAGGAGGAATGTCTTATAAAATGCACAGCGAAGCCCTTTGTGCAGTGGAAAGAAGAGTCTTGTTTTGGGTGCTGGCAGCTTGGTGTGTGTCAATGCACAGAAGAAAAACAAGAGTATTCAGACAAGTGGAACATGATCTGATAAGCCTGGAAATGACTCCGCCAATTCATCCAGCCTGAATGACATCCCTGCCAGTGCCCTTTCAACACATTTGATTTGAGCACAAACTTCCCAGAGGAAGGCTTTTCCTGTGCACTCTGTCCTGCTTCACTACCTCACAAAACACTCATGGAGGAAATGGTGCAGGTCCAGGCAAGGGGAGAAGTATTGGCTTTTCTTAACATAGCAACATTCATTTTGTTCTTTTAGCTATATACCTTGTTTTCTTCTTTTCTTGGTAGGAACAGACCTTTTCAAGAGCCTTCTTACTGACACAATCAAGAGAAAGTAAAATCAATGCATCATAGTGCCTTTTATGTATTAACAGCTTGAGGTGTACAGAACTTGTGTGTGATCTCTGTGTCTATCTATGAATTGATGAATTTAGAAGCAGAGCCTACTCAGATCTTCTGATTAAACCAAGCTGGGACAATTTCTTGTAGAAGTCTAATTACAAGGAAATAAAGACAGTACAGTAGACATCAATTTGACTACTGGTTTTCTAAAATTTATATATTATATATATGTACACACACACACACACACACACTAGGGCTCTCGATTAATCACAGTTAACTCATGTGATTAACTCAGAAAAATTAATCGTGATTAAAAAAATTTATCTTGATTAATCGTACTGTTAAACAATCGAATACTAATTGAAATTTATTAAGTATTTTTGGATATTTTTCTACAATTTCAAATACATTGATTTCTATCACAACACAGAATACAAAGTGTACAGTGCTCACTTAATATTATTATTATTACAAATATTTGCATTGTAAAAAACAATAAACGAAAGAAGTAGTATTTTTCAATTCACCTCATACAGGTACTGTAGTACAATCTCTTTATCGTGAAAGTGTAATTTGCAAATATACATTTTTTTTTGTTACATAACTGCACTCAAAAACAAAACAATCTAAAACTTTAGCAACTACAAATCCACTCAGTCCTACTTCTTGTTTAGCCAATCACTAAGGCAAACAAGTTTTACATTAACAGGAGATAATGCTGTCCTCTTCTTATTTACAAGGTCACCAGAAAGTGAGAACAGGTGTTCGCATCACACTTTCGTAGCCGGTGTTGCAAGGTATTTACATGCCAGCTATGCTAAACATTCATATGCCCTTTCGTGCTTCGGCCACCATTCCAGAAGACATGCTTCCATGCAGATGATGCTCATTAAAAAAATAATGAATTAATTAAATTTGTGACTGAACTCTTTGAGGGAGAATTGTATGTCTCCTGCTCTGTTTTATCCACATTCTGCCATATATTTCATGTTATAGCAGGCTTGGATGATGACCCAGCACATGTTCATTTTAAGAACACTTTCACTGCAGATTTGACAAAACACAAAGAAGGTACCAATGTGAGATTTCTAAAGATAGCTACAGCACTCGACCCAAGGTTTAAGAATCTGAAGTGCCATCCAAAATCTGAGAGGGGCAAGGTGTGGAGCATGCTTTCAGAAGTCTTAAAAGAGCAACACTCCAATGCAGAAACTACAGAACCTGAACCACCAAACAGAAAATCAACCTTCTGCTGGTGGCATCTCACTCAGATGGTGAAAATGAACATGCATTGATCCGCACTGCTTTGGATCATTATCGAGCAGAACCCATCATCAGCATAGATGCACATCTTCTGGAATGGTGATTGAAGCATGAAGGGATATATGAATCTTTAGTGCATCTGGCACATATATGTCCTGAGACGTTGGCCACATCAGTGCCACTTGAACTCCTGTTCTCACTTTCAGGTGACATTGTAAACAAGAAGCAGGCAACATTATTTCCTGCAGATGTAAACAAACTTGTTTTGTCTGAGCAACTGGCTGAAGTAGGACAGAGTGGACTTGTAGACTCTAATGTTTTATATTGTTTTATTTTTGAATGCAGTTATTTTTTATACATAATTCTACATTTGTAAGTTCAACTTTCATAATAAGGAGATTGCACTACAGTACTTGTATTAGGTGAATTGAAAACTACTATTTCTTTTGTTTTTTCAGTGCAAATATTTGAAATAAAAATAATAATATAAAGTGAGCACTGTATACTTTGTATTCTATGTTGTAATGAAATTGATATATTTGAAAATGTAGAAAACATCCCAAAATATTTAAATAAATGGTATTTTATTATTGTTTAAGAGTGTGATTAATCACATAATTAATTTTTTAATAGCTTGACAACCTATATATATATCCTTACTACATGAATGAAAGTGCAACAAGATTTGTGGCTGAAGAGTCACTCCACATGCACATGAACAACATTTATGTTGTGACAAATTTCACTATGTCGAATAGAAAGATTTATGATCAAGCTATGCATTTTAAGTCTTAAATTAACATGATTTATGAAGCAACCCTAACAGTTATGGGACTATCATTAAAATTATGTATTCATCTTAAGTGTGCTGTTCTTCATGGGAGGTAACTGAAGCCAATGATCATTTGATTCCTGATCACTGAAATGCACTAAATCTCTATCTTTGTCTGCATCATATTTCCATCCTCATCACTCTAACTCTCGCTGGATGGATGCACATTTCCACCCTGCAAAGAAACTGCTGTTGCCACACTAATCAGCTAAATATGGATGCTGCCCAAGTGCTATGGCCCAGATTTTTAAGAGTATTTAGGTGTTGCTGTGCTCAGCATTGAAATGCATAGCTGCCTAAACCTCATTTTTAAAAGGGATTTAGACATTTAAGACACAAAATCCCATTGACAGGATTTAGGCTGCTACGTGCATAAATCACTTTTGAAAATGAGGCTTAGGCTCCTAAATCAATTAGGTGTCTTAATGCTGAGCATGGCAACACCTAAATACCTTTAAAAATCTGGGCCCATAACTAATGTTCCACCTAGAAACTAAGGGCTTGTCTATACTGCCCAATAGTTCAGGGTTTGAACAACAGTGAGCACCAAAATGCTGCGCTGCAACTCCCCTGTGTGGAAGTCACAGATTCTTAATTCACATTAAGTTAGTCTTCTTCAAACAAGACTACATCCGTGGAAATCAGGAATTTTTTAGTTCCCACCTGCAGCATCCATACATAGTACTTTGGTCCCCACTGCTATTCACACTCCTCTAGTCTGAACTGTGGGGCAGTGTAGCCATAGCCTAAGGTTGCCCCATTTACAATATGCATGGCTTCTAGAAAGCCTAAATTCTCTTTTCTGGAAATTAAAGCTGATGACTCCCTCCCTGCTCCCCCTCCTCCTAGCTTTATAATGTAGCAGAAATGGAGGGTTTTATAACGACTGTCCCATATGAGAGGGAGCATTGTCTTGTGATTAAAGCACAGAACTGACATGCTGGGTAGCTGGGTTGCAACTGCTGGCTTTGCCACTGATGTGTTTTTTTACCTTAGGCAAACATGTAGCGCTGGTTTGTAATAGATACCGCCCCTAATGCAAAAAGAAGAGAAAGGGTATAAGAAGCTGTGAAAGGGCCTGGTACAATGGCAGGCCTGAATGCACACTGCACCCTCTTTAAAAAGCAGAGGATCCTGCCAAAATATGTTACTGCATCCACACCATCTCCTGCAGCATGCCAGACTCAGTCTGTGCCTCAGTTTCCCCATCTGTAAAATGGAGCTAATAATACTTTCTTACTGGTCTCTCAGAAGCATATTTGTAAAATACTTGATGGTTTTTGGATGGAATACTGTGATGGGCTCCACTCACCATGCAGGCTTCTCCTTCTGGTCATCTTGTGGATTAGCTATGCCGGCTGGTACACCCACTCCTCACGGTGCCTTGCCTGCCATCACTTCTGCTCCCAGATCTAGCTCACTCCAGGGACCGCAACATTCTCTTTGTGCTATTATGCCCCATATTTGTCATAGAAATATTATTATGATATGAATATGACATAACTACAATATGTTTTATGCAAGATGGGTCATGTAAGGTATCATTGTACAGGTTCTGATTTAGTGAATATGATTATCCAATTTGTATGCAGGTATCATTTGTGTATCTGAGGTTAGAAATATTGACTATGTAATAATTACAACTGTGTTTTCACTTAGGGAACATGCACCAGATAGTATGCAAACAGCCTGGATGGACAATATAACTTTGAAGATTCTTATCTCCCTCCTTTCTGAGAAATTTCCTGGGATGCTGCTCTGACACTGCAGGGTCATGTGATCATGTCACCTGGCACAGGATACCATCTTAAAGGGCTGGTATTTTTCCACAGGATGGGAAACACAGAATTCCCACCATATGCAAATCCTATTTAAGGCTGGAGAGTGAGTTAATCTAGGCTCTTTTCCACTGCCTCCCCGCCAAAAAGGAAGACTGCTGAAAACACCTGAAGAAACAAAAGAACTAAGCTGGGGAAAGCAGGGGCTGAGCCCAGGTGAGAAAGGTCAGGCTGTAAAAGGAACCCTGGGAGATTTAAGCTGCAAGTGGTCCAGGTTACCTTCAAGAAACTCTGCAACCTGCTTGAAACAACATTTAGGTTGAGAAATTATTATTTGTAGCCAATATTCCTTAGTGTATGAAGCTTAGTTTGCATGTTTTGTTTGCTCAGTAATCTGCTTTGATCTGTTTGCTATCCCTTATAATCACTTAAAATTACCTTTTGTAGTTAATGAATTTGGGGTGGTTTTTTTTGTCTATTCCAAAACCCAGTTTGTGCAATTCATGACTGGGGGGGTGGGGAACAGCTGTGCATATCTTCCTCCACATTGAAGGAAGAGGTGAATTTCATAAGCTTAAGCTATATAGATCTCTATACAATGCAAGACGATATAATTTTGGGTTTACACTCCAGAGGGTGTGTGCACCAGAGTCTGGGCAATTCCCCAAGCTGCGTCATCCCACACAGAGCTGATTGCTGACTGTGATTCTACAGCTGGGTGAGTCCCTACCTGTGTGTGTGCAGAAAGGGGGCTTAAAAGCCTGTCACAGCATCACAGAGTAAGGGGAACCCAGGCTGGTAGGACAGGTGGGCTCACTGGCACCCACAATGGGGGTCCAACCCATCACACTCTTCATGACACAGCCTTCCGGCCATGTCAAGATCTGTGCTCCTCCCTGCCAGGGGGAGTGTTGCAGTCCAGCTGTCTCCCCACTTCCCCAGTGGCGACTGCAGCCAATTGTCTGGCCACTTCCCCATGGTCCCAGTACCCTCTTCACCCTTGCCTCAGAGCCTCAGCCTGCAAATCTCACAGCCAGCCAGGAATTCTCCTCTAGCTCCCCTGGTCCCTGCTAGCAGCACTGGTCTGTGAAGGGTACTAGCTTCCTTCTGCCTGCCAGGCACCCAGTCCTTCTTCCCTGAGCTGCAGGAAGCAGCTGACCCTGCTCTATCCTGGGGCGCTTCTTATATGGGCCTGCTAAACCCTAAGTGGCGGTTTCTCACAGCCCGTCTCCTATTGGCTGCTTCCCACGCAGCCTCCCTCGAACCTTATTAACCCCTTGCATGGCAGTGTGGGGTAGATGCCCCACCACAAATACACTGTTAAATCAATTTATTATTTAGTTGTTTATACTTTTGGAAAAAGCTGTGGGAAAGGAAGAGGCAAATATTTAAAATATTATGGGTGAAGGTTTCAAAAGAGTCTAATTGACTTAGGAGAACAAGTCCTATTGAAAGGCAACAATACTTGTGCTCCTAAATCACTTAGATGGTTTTGAAAATCCCAGCCTAAAATTTCTAGGTGTTGGTTTTGAACCTCCTGAGCAATTAAGCAAATGCACAGACAAGCAGCCCTTATATAACCTTCTGGGCTGCATAGAATATACATCATATTGTAGTTACATTACCATGTGACTGTATTGCTTTTGCAATGTGGAACCTCTCTGCCTGTACGTTTGTACAGTACCTAGCACACTGAGACCCCAGTCTTGCACTGGGACCTGTAGGTGGTACTATAATGTAATTAATAGCACAGAAAGAAAAAGCTTTACATCTTCCAGCTGGCACAAAGTATATGATCATTACTGTTATTATTACCTGAGCAATCAGAATACAAAACTGAATTTGGACAAAACCAGCTAATCAGAATATGGACAATAACGTTTCTAACTGATTTTCAGTACGCTTGCATTTTGTTTTACCAGCTATTTTTCATGCCACTAAATCAAGAAGCAATCGGCCTCTTCCCCTGAAATAACGCCTGACTGTCAAGACCAGAAATCTGAAACTGAAAAACTTCAAGCTGCAGTTTCACATGGGAGGTCTGAGCACAGTATTCTATGATTTTTCTGATACAAAGTCTAAGAGGCTATTATTGATAGTGCATTTCAAGCAAAATCAAAAAGAAATTGAAGCCAACTGCAAGTAGACGTAGTCACCCTAAGAACAACTGTACACACAGTTATCGTCATGTACCAAAGATGTGACACACTGCAGATAATACCCTAAAAACTCATCAAAATGAATGAGTGTTTTGATTGGAGAATGGCATTCTTTGAGGACTTATGGATGTGTGCATATCTATTTATTCATACACAGAACACAGACAAAATGCAGATGTTGAAAGACAAAGGAATCCTAAACGCAGACTCCTCCTGAGATTTCTTCAGGAGCTGCAAGCATTTTTGTTTCTTTATAATGGTTCATGTTAAGGACCTTAACACTAAAATTATATGATTTTTTCACCTTTTCTTCTCTTCTTTTACTATAAAGAATTATTTATTGTGGGTGAACAATGCCATCCTAAGAGCCCTAGAGATTCAAGATGATAGATAGAATGGGCTCCATCAAAAAAAGTATGGGTGTAGCAAAGGCTGCAGATTAGTCCATTCCATCTTCCATATTCTCAAGTTAGCTCTCTGCTGGCATCAGTCTTGGTATAGCTGAGAGCAGCCTCAGGGTAGTTCTAACCTATACTAAAGGGTAATTGTCCCTAGAGAAACTGCAGGAATGAGACCAACCATCCTTGGCCATGGTTTCTCTTAGAAGGCAAAACGGAAGCCAGCTTTATACAGGTTGAGGTTACCTCCAGCGCCAGTAGAGTTCTCAGGTGAGAAGATCTGGCCACTTTCTGGCCCCTTTCCACTATCAGAGTGATATAAACAGGCCAGATCACAAGAAAAAATATGCCTCAGTGTCTATGTTTATTCTCAAAACAGTGTATAACATGGGCAGAGATGGTGTAAGCATCCCACAGTACTGCTTTGCTAGCATG
This sequence comes from Chelonoidis abingdonii, assembly GCF_003597395.2. Classification (NCBI taxonomy): domain Eukaryota; kingdom Metazoa; phylum Chordata; order Testudines; family Testudinidae; genus Chelonoidis; species Chelonoidis abingdonii. The sequence continues at coordinate 180,919,322 of NC_133770.1, read as the reverse complement.
CCTCAACATGGACCAGGGAAGAATAGACAGCCTTTTAAAACAGTGACTATTACTTAGAGAAAACTTCCAACATCTGTTTATTTCCTTATCTAACTTGTTTAGATAAAATAGGTAAATCTCATCCAAACACCTGAATCTGGATAACGCTGAAGTTTAGGAAAGTTTGGATCAAGATCCAGAGGTGAATAAGTTGGATCTTGTGGCTATGATAAAGAATGAAGATCAACACAAACTCATTACTACAACTAGCACAGTGTGGCCCTGATCCTTGAATGAGCCCTCTGCTGCAATAAAATGTAATTAATCAGTTAGTAATAAATAGTACCATGACATAAATAATAAATAATAATAATAAAGGAATGAAGGAACACGCTTGAATAAGAATCCTCACTTCAAAACATATTAAGATAAAAACAAAAGAAATAATCTTCTCTTTGTAAAATAAAATTGAATGGCCCTCTCTATCCTTTTGTTTTTCTGAACATATATATTTATCTTTTTTGGATTAAAATATTAACTGTGAAAATTAAAGGGAACAGGAGCCCTGAAAGCAGTTTTTTTTTTAACTGAGACTTCTTCTGCAGCTGCAAGCATGTTCATTTTGCCATAATCTTTAGCAATGCAGAAGAAAGAGAGCTTTCAGGTGAAAGGTTACCTACATTTATAATGTCAGGCACTGAGACTGGTGAGGTAAAAGGTAAATGGTAATTTTATCATTAGCGTGCCTGACCGCTTGCCCCCACCATATCTCACAGGAGACGTTAAGAATGGCTCACCTGTCAACATGCAAACACTTAAAGGTCAATGCGCACAGAAATCTTCAAGAGCTTACAACTGAATTACTGACACCTTTTATTATCACTGCTTAAATAAATGATTCAAGTGGCAAGATAAGGGAAAGATCGGTTTAATGTCAAGATTTACACGAGGCTTTCTTGGAGTATTATTTTCAAAACTATAACATATGTATATATGCATGTGCCTATATATATATAGAGAGAGAGAGAGATTTCATTTTATGCTGGAAGTGTATGAGCAATGGGATGGATTTTACAGCACCAGTAAAAGTTTAAGTATATATTCCTCTCCAGCATCCCAAAGGGAGGAAGTATGATCTAGTGGTTGGAACAAAGAGTCACAGCTCCTGATTCTATTTCTACCTCATTGTGTGACATTTGGTGAGTCATTGATCTCTGTTCCTCAGCCTACCCATCTGTGAAAGGGATTCAATAATAACTATGCATGTTTTAAGATCTAATTATTGATTATTTATCAAAGGATCTCAAAGATGACATTGACAGTAAAAATAAAGTATTATTTATTTTGGTAAGACCCCTCCTTCCTCCTATTCATCCTTCTACTCCTCCTCCTCTGATAACTGAGACTGGATAACTGAGAATCTCCGAAGTGCAGAGAGAGGTGCACCAGGTTTCAGGAGGGAAAGATGGGCTGATTCTAGCATAGCATTTTTATTTCAGGAAGAGGCGTTGCCTGGCACTTTCACTGAAGTTCTGTGCGGTGAGCGTGATGATTTCATCATGACTTTTCACAACCAGGAAAATAACATTGTTTCTAAAAGGGCCAATAAGGTACACAGGAAATGCCAGTCTATTGGGTACGAGATGTTTGGGACTGATGGTCAACAATGTAAAATCAGAACAGCAGCTCTAATATATGACTTGGTAGAGCATGAAGAGCTGTCTGGTGGTTAGAGCAGGGAACTGGGATGAAGGACACTTGGATTCTATCTCTGAGTCTGCCACTGACTCAACTTTGCTCAAGTCATTTAGGCCCAGATCCTTAAAGGTATGTAGGTGCTGAACTCTCATTGCCTTTACTGGGTGTCAGGCACCAAAATACCTTTGAGGATCTGGGCCTTCAGCCAATTTTTTCCAAAGTAGCCACTGATTTTGGGTACCCCAGCTGGTAGGTGCCCAACTTGAGATACCTTGGGAAGTAATGCCCCACTCGCTTACAGGGACATGCAGAGGGGCGGGGGCAAGAAGAGTGAAAGACAGGCAGACTAAGCCACCTGAGAAGCAGACAGTCTATTTCTGCTCAATAGGCAGTTTCACCATCTGATGGGCTTTCTAAGGGTCACTACGGCTGAGCTGCTATTGTACTGATTTAACTTATTTTTATTGTTAAATTGTCCACTGTCATTTCCTCTTAATAAATCCTGAGATCACAGCTAATCTTTTGCATGGGAGTTGTTTTTAAGGAAGAAGATGTTTGCATTGTGGATGGCTGTATGTTGGAAATGAGAGGAAGTTGTCTATGTTCAGTATTTCTGAGTGTGCTTGGGTATTATGATGTTTGGGCGGTGAGACATGATTTGAGATTAGTGTTGCTGTTAATGTAAGCGTAGCGGGTGGTTCCCTTGATTTTTAGTAATTGAACTGATGGGGGAAGCACCTGAGCAGCTGTATCTCTAAGTTAACAATGTTTTTTGTATGTGGGGAACAGCAGGCATACTGCATACCAAATGACATTCCAAAGCATGATTTGAAACACCAAGTCTCCCTGTTTCATCCCTCTTCCCCACCCACCATTCTCATCTTCACTATCAGTTGTTTCTGCACTCCATCTAGTCCCTATCTCTCCACTTAAGTACATATTCACTCCCTTTGACTTTGTGGCCACGAAGTTTACATGGAATAATGTTCACCTTCTCCATTTGTTTTTTTTTTCACGTGTTTTGCGATTTGCTGTTCTCTTCCTGAAATATTTGCATGCTATTAATACTATAAAATGGATGGCTTTACTCTTCTTTGCATTGCTTGGATTAGTAGCACATAATACCTCTTGCATCTTTCTCCTTGCTATTTTTTTCCTGACATCCCATTGCCAGACTGCAGATAGTAAGGCTAGACTAAGGAGCCCATGTAGGAGGCACAGAAAGGAGTTATTGGGGGGGTCCTTAATTTTTAAAATAACAATAAAAATAAGTGGGAATAGAATGAAAATATTCTAAAGATAAATGTAAGCATTTTTACATGCGGTGTTATTAAAATAGATTTTCTGAAGGGTACATTAGATTTTTAATGTTTTAATTTTTCGCTTGATAAACCAACTAAAAGTAAAAAAGAAAATGCCAACTGTGGAATTTTCCATATGATCACTCTGCAGCTATTATCCAGGGAGTAATCTGCATTCTGGATGTGTCAGGTTACAGAAAAACCCCAGCCGCCTGCTGCTCTGGGAACAGGGCAGTCACAAAAGCACCTGTCATCAAAAGGTTTTGTTGGAGACAAAAGCAGGTGATCCAAGCATTCCAGGGCTGTTTGCACCACAGCAATGCTTATCAAGAATGGAGAGGATGCTACAAAAGTATGTCCCCTCTCACTGCTCTCTGACTGCAAAACTCTGAGGGCTCAGTTCTTCTGACATTGTTTATGAGCAACTCTCATTTTTCTCTTGAGAACCCTGCAGTAGGAAAACTGGGACCCCAGGGAATTTATCCAGTGCCCACTGGTGCAATACATTTACAATGCTATTTACATACATTTCAGTTGGTGTCTTAGTCACCTCAAGATTTCCCTGCTGGACCTTTCTGGCAAGTTACTTGACCTCTCCGTACTTCAGTTTCCACAGCTATAAGAGGGGAATAATGATACTCCAGTTGCAAAGATCTTTTAGGTCTACAAATGAAAACAGCTATATGGCAGCCAGGTATTCATTCTTATTGTTGACTAGGATTTTCAAAGGGGCCTGTGAGTGGTAAACACCCAATCCCTAATGAAATTCAATATTTATTATTCATTTAGTATTACTGAGACACTCCTGAAATTATTCACTGTTTGACAATGGAAATTATGGTAAAATCTAAAGACATACGACAATCTACCAAGGTAGCTCTTCACCATCAGAGTCCCCTATAACTAGAGATGGGGATGATGAACCAAAACATTGGATCTAACCCACCTAGGGCTTTGGGGAAGGTCAACGTGGGCCAGAGGTGATGAAACAATTTGTATAGTGGGGGTACTGAAAGTCACTGTACCAAACTGTAAACCCTGTAGATGATGGAAATCATTTCAAGCCAGGGAATGTTGCCACACTCCCAGCAACCCTAATTCCAGCACCTATGACTTGGGCTCACATGCCAGAGAGCTGAGCATTATGCCTCAGTGCAAGTCATCCTCGAGCCTATTGGAAGCCGTTTGTTTTGGGCTCTGTTCCTTTTGGAACAGATGCCTTGGGTATTTTTACTAAAATTGCCCACCATTTCAGCTCCACCATTGTTAGCAACAGTGCGAGCCACCAGCATATTAAGCAGTATGTCATCTAGCCCTACTCTAAGTAGGTGTATGTGACATGGTGCTTAAAATATTAATCTCCATGGGCACCTTCTCTGTAGAAGAACTCTGTCTGCTGTTAGAGCAAAACGTTTGGTAGTGACAGTGGAAAATGTAAGAAAAAATTATCTAGTGTTGACAAGAACATTCAAGGCAATGGCAAAAGCATCATTGGCTTCACTGGGGGCAGAAACAATTCCACAAGCCCTGATTCAGCCATGTACTTAAGCACCTGTCTAAGTTTAAGAACATGAGTAGTCCCAGATGGGGCTTAAAGTTATGCAAGTGCTTAAGTATCTGGCTGAACCAGAGCTATAATAAGGCAAGAGTTCACATGTTGAACTATAGTTTCAATTTCCAGTGGGTTTCATAAAGAAGCCATATAAAAACAATAATTTCAGATGCAACTAAAGCTTTATATCTGCAGAACTGCCTTCATGAAACTTAATACATATAACAAAATTCTATGTAAAATGCAATCTGTTTTGCCTTACACTGGTCTTATGCATCAAAAAAACTCCTGTACTATCTCAGTCTCAACCACAAATTATTAGTATATTGTAAAATTGTTTATAAGCTCTCTAATAATATTTTCACTATTTTATCTGACTCCCTTAGGAAGACACCTGGTAGCAGTAAAATTATTTTTACTACTAGCATTTCAGGAGGGAAGAAAAATGAGGGCACTTCGTTTTTTATTAAAATATTATACAGTTGTGCATAAGCGAAACATCTGTTAATGGCTCACCAAAATCAAAGAACCATTGCTTTGTTGCTGTTGGGGGTAGGGGAGTGCTGTTTGTCTGTTTGCTTGGTTTTAAATGATTTATTTTCAGTACTACCGGGAGCAAGCAAAGAGTGACTTCCAGCTGAGACCAGCCTAGCACAGATTCTACCAACTCCAAAGGAGAGACATGTCGCACACCTGGTAAAGCTATTTCCAGTTGGACCATGATGGTCCCTATTTGAGGCCTGGTCGTGCTACTGTGCAAAACACACTTCAAGTTCCAGCTGCCAAGAAGATTGTGATTGTCTGGGTGCCATGTGGCACACACAACAGCAGGGGCGGCTCCAGGCACCAGCACGCCAAGCGCATGCCTGGGGCGGCCAGCCATGGTGGGCACTCTGCCAGTCGCTGTGAGGGCAGTAGGCAGGCTGCCTTCGGCGTCATGCCTGCGGAGGGTCCGCTGGTCCCGCGGCTTCGGTGGACCTCCCACAGGCTGCCGCCAAATTCACGGGACCAGAGACCTCCCACAGGCAAGCCACTGAAGGCAGCCTGCCTGCTGTGCTTGGGGCAGCAAAATACCTAGAGCCACCCCTGCACAACAGGAATCTCCAGCAGAAACAGTCTTTGCCTTGCTATGCTTATGGCAGGCGTAGTATGTGAGCTCTGACTTGGATGGTATAGGGCATTCTTTCCAAATTCTGAATCAGGGGGTTTGATGATCCACTGGCTTTCTCTGGGTGGATTCCTTTAAGCCAGTGCAAAGTGGGTGTAAAACTCTACCATCCAGGTCTCAAAGTGTTTCACAGTCACTTTTCACTGACAGAAATGCCTATACTGTGGAAGCAATGGAGGCAAAAGGTAGAAAGGCAATGGAGAATCAGACCCGGGAACCTCATGCTTATGGTTAGTCTGAGAGTCAGTTGTAAGGCTTTACACATCTCTTTAATCTGTCACATCTCGCCATAACCCAGTCACACATCAACCTCCACCTCCCTGTGCTATCTGTGGTGCCCAACCCCAATGCAGTGCAGAAGATGGACAGTCATACTAATGCATTATAATACCTTCTAACACACATAGATTTTGTAGGTTTTAAAAAAAATAGTCAAGTGCATAATTGGTAGGAAGCCGTGTGTAAACTCTAGTTTTTGTGCCCTCTCCTCTCTCTCCCACTCCCCAAACAGAGGGACAAAGGCAAGAGAGTTTTCATTAAAAATATCAATTTTTCCACTACAAAACCGGTGCAATCAGAATTGCAAAGTATGCCACACTTGTCTCTCTTGGGATTTTTATCCTAATTTATTGGATCAAGACAAAGGATCATAGATTTGTTTTTCTGGTGTATTCAAGTCCACTGCAGAAAGAAGGTCACTGCATTTGGGTACTAATCTACCAGTGCAGTAAGCCGTGATTAAAAAGGCTCTGTAATGTTCTCAAAAATGCATTACAACTGTTTGAATCCATGGTCATAGAAGAGGGGATCCTCATCTGGTTTGGTTAAATAGATATAAACTTATTCCCCAGTCAGTCAGTCAGCCACAGCAGCGGCCCTACATTTCAATGAGCCAAATAAAAAGATTGCCTGGGGTCAGGATAAAAGCAAAGGTACGTAAGGGCCTGAAATAGATTGTGCTACCATCATTTTACTTCAGAGAACCCAACAGAGCTCTCACAGGAGATCATCGGTGACCTCACCTCTCCCCTTAGATGTTTGGTATATCTCTGAATTTATTTAGTATGTTCACTAATACAGTGAAGAGTTAGACAGTAAGGAGGCTGGGGTATTTTTTTAAATTCTGTAAGTGAGTCTGAACGGGAGCTATAAGTAGGGAGGGGTAGAACCCTCAAAATAAAATGAAATAAAATAAAATCAATGTATAGAGCAATAAAGATGTCCCAGTTCAGCTTATGGTAGAGGTTCAGAGAGGATAAGCCAAGTCTCCCTGTACTGCTGCTTCTATTTTATTTTTTCATAATCGTCCCTGTTATGAGTCTTTGTTCACAAAGGTGGAAAAGATGGAGGGCTCTAATGATGCATTATCACAGGTCAGAGAATGAACCACATAAATCTCCCTGGCATTCATAGCCACACAATGCCTCTAAAACGACAGCAGTGTTCCTTAAAGATGCAGCCTACTCACAGTCAAAGAGGGCTAAGCAAGGTAATACACCTGTGGGCTTTTGCCGAAATAATCACTTTTCCTTTCACCGCTCCTGAAGACCTTGTCTGGTTGTCTTCAATCTGCTGTGTTTTCAGTAATGAAGACTAGAATTCAGTTGTACATCTGGAACTAATAGCTTTTAAACCTAAATTATTCCTTAGCTGCAATTATAGCCAGTTTTGTCATAAACATGCAAGCAGTGAAATACAGATAGGAGAGATGCTTTCAGTACAAAAGGCATTTTTGAAAGGAAAACTTCAATCTAATTTTAAAATGTTATAGTTACAACAGTTGGGATTGATTTTGAAGGCCATTTGAGTTTCGTTATTGGCTTCATTGGAAGGGAAAAAAAGCCTATAAATTCCATAGTGGAGTAAGAATCTTAAATATATATTTAAAATGTTCATCATCAATAACATTGTCATGACAGGTTTCAGAGTAGCAGCCATGTTAGTCTGTATGACGCAGATAGAACTCCAAGTCCCCAGTAGAATGTATGTGAAAGTAGAGACTTTCAATGTGGTTATAAGGTAATATCTATACTTGAAAAATTAACCAAAATACATTAAAGAGAGAGAGAGAAAAAACATACTTTATACCTTTAAAAGTCCATGTTTACTCCTGTTTTCAAATGATCAAGGAACGGATTCTCTGCTTAATGTAAATGGATGCAACTCCATTAACGTCAATGTACCAATTTACACCAACTGAGAATTTGGCCCCTAAAGCCCAATTTATCTTTCCGCTGCACTTGTGTATACATTTAAACCATTGTAAATTGGGTGTAACATGCCACCATACTGATTTTGTAATATGTTGCTCCCATTTGGCATTAAGTTTACACTGGGACGAATGGTGGCATAAGGTGCAGGGCAATGGTGAATTGGACTCAGAGTCCCTAATGACTGTATTGCATCACCAGGACTGTGTCTCCACCTGGGACATGTTAACAGTATCGCAGCATCCACTAAGATATCTTTGATCATCCTAGAGAGAGTGAAATAGTAGCAAGTCTTCCTATTGCAATGGACTTTCCACTTTCAGCCTGCAGTTTTCAACAGTTTTCCAATTTTGTTCCCGCTAAATGTAATTTCTTGGAAAGATCACATCCTTGTTAAGGATGAAAGCTAACTAAATTAGAGAAGGCCCCTGAGGAGCTCACCCCAGTTTTTATAAAAAGACAAGAGATAAGCTGGAACAGGACATTTAGGACATATGCAGTTAGCTCTATGCAGACATCATGCCAGGTAAGAGAGAGTTAATAAATAGCTAATTTCCTTAATACTCAAACACAGCCAAAGCTCTCCAGACTGACAAGGATTCTAGAGACCCTAGTGAAAATCCTAGCAGATGCCGTTAAAATGATTTTACTGCTCTTACTTGCTTATCACTAGACTCTTTCTCTTCATACTAGAGAATTACTGGCAGGTAGGAACCAACAGCCCAAGGAAGCAATAGATCAATAACCCTATTGTAAGTTCCAAGCTGGAACCAGCAGGAATCAGCTGAAAATTTTCAAATGGAATTTCTGCTACTGAAGCCACCCAGTCTAATCAAGAGGGCAATTACGAATACTGAGTATGTAACACCACTGGTTGGGGTTTCACACTCAACACTGTATAAAAATAGACTGTCAGCAAACCCAGCTCCATTATAAATTTTAGTTATACCTTTTAAAGTTATTCATATAACTCAAAATCATTCATGAACCTATCTTCAATCTACTTATTTCACATCCCCTTTCATGAGCATTCAAACCTGATGAGCAAAAACTGTTAATCAGTCCTCTGTTTAAACAAAAATCTTTAGGTACCAGGGCTTTGGCTTTCTTTGCGCTGCACTTATGGAATTCTCTCTTTAGGTGTTTCAAAGGCCATTATGTTTAATTAGTTCAAAATTAGAATTGAAAGCACCTGTTTAGTCCAGTTCTATCATTCTAAATGCAGCTTCAGTATGAGTTTGGAGTGCTCAGCAGAGCCTAGACTTATCATGTTGAGTTTTTAGCAAAGGCCTGCTAAATATTATGTATGAATAACAATAAATTTATTGAATTTGCATTGCATAATACACTTCTCTCCCTAAAGAGCAGAAGCTTTTGCTACATAAGTGTATTTTCTTGGATATATCTAACTTCAAGAAATAGGGAAGAGGTCAGCTGAAGAAAGGATCCTTCACAGCACAATCTTGCAAACTATGCATGGTCATCAGCAAAGCTTGGTGACATCTGAAAATGGGTAGGCAAAACTGACAATGAGAGGCTTTACAACAGCAGGTAGAGATCATAGTGTATCTGGCTCACTGCAGGATAGGCAAATCTGCTTAAGAGCCTCCAACCGATGCTCATCAAGCCAATAAGCCTATTTTTCAATGGCATGTAAGTACTGCTGAATATTTTGTTTATAAAGATAATCTCTTTCTGAGGGAAGACAAATAAGGCAAAGAAGTGAGGAGGGAAGAAGCTCTTTTGTCATTAGCGGCCCTGGAAAACTACAGCTGCTCAAGATGTTCCTTTTTTGTACTCGCTTTCCTTCTCAAGCTTGTCAGTTCCTGAGGGTGCACAGTCTCCAGCCCTGAGAACATGCCTTCTTCAGCAAACAGGATTTTTCCCTCCTATAACATGGACACACCAAGTATATCACAAAACCATGGCATAACCAATCAACATGCTACTGAAGCATAAATAAATAGGTGCTGATCACACAAACATTTACCCCTAAGAATAAAGCAATGCACTGTTTTGCACTAAATTATACAGTTGATAAACATAAAAGGAGTCCATTACTGACTGATGGTCTAATCCTGCCATTCAAGGATGGGAGCTTTGCCATTGTCTGCAGTGGGCACAGGATTAAGCCTTGAAGAAATGAGCTACTAATGTCAAAGGGATACCAAGTTATGAACCTGGACCTCTTGGTCTTGTTATTGTGTATCAGGAGTGAGACCCTGGTTCAGCAAGGCCGTTAAGTATGTGCCTAGAGTTAAGCATGAAAACAGTCTAACTGAAGTTAATAACACTCCTTATGTATTTAAAGAGAGCCACTTGCTTAAGGACCTTGCAGAATCTCCACCTAAGAGTACAATGAATAGGAAGATCCTCTCTCTGACGATAAAGAGAAGATTCAATAATAGTTAAGCAGCTGTTATCCTGAGACTCCTGACCTTTGTAATTAAAATTAATCTGAACCTTTTTACTCTTTACCTTGCCTTCCCCCCATTGTATTATGCATTGTAAATTTACACCTTCCTCTACCAGCTCCACTGAATCATTGTGTTATATGTAGTAGTATGCAGGACTGGAAATAGACTGAGCTAGATAGTAAGCATTTTGGAGAGGGCCTTTTCCTTAGTGCTCTACAAAACAAATAAGCATATTGTTGATGCATGGCAAATACGAAATCAACTAATAAATAAAGATCTGCATTTTCAAACAAGTAAGTCATTCTTGATTTACAGGACAAAGAGTACAGTACAGTTTAAGGCACGGCTGTGTCTCCTTGATTCGTGAGACTTGACTTCTCCAAATATATCTGTACCTCCACTGCCTTTGTATTACGTAAAGGGAGCCACTTCAGTGCATAGTCATCAAATGTAATTTCCTTCATCTGCAATAATACTAGTTCATGACCAATTGTGCCATATATTAGATGAAGTCCTGAAACAGAACAGTTCACCCTTTATGTGTGCATATGTGATGAATGAACAGTGGAAGCAGCTGAGTCAGTAATCAGCAGCTGACTTTACAAAATGCATATTGCTGCAATAAAATGATTTTCAGAAATCCCTCCTTATATTGAATGTAGTCCTATCAATATTAATCTTCAATGTAGCAAGAGCCAGACACACTACCACTAGGACTGTAGTTATTCATTTGTGTGAAATCCCCGACTGGTATAATTCATGCAGATTTTTATTTTCAAGGAAATATTTATATAATAAAAAAATTCTATTGCTGTGATTAAGGAAATAGCAGATAATATTTTTATCTTTGGACCATAGCATCTTGTCTAGCTTTCCCAACAAGTAAATAATTAGACTTCCTGGCACTACTGATTCAAATCACAGAATCCCAGCAGCACTAACACTCTGGGTGAGATTTGGTGATATGTCTGAGGGGCATGGCACAAAACTTGCAGCCCAGAGGGATGTGGGACCAAGAGGGCTTTAAGCCAACTTTGTGCCCTCATAATGTTGGGCTGCTGCAAAGGTCAAAATGGCTCCTCAAAGCTGAGTAGCCTATGGGCAGCAGCACTGCCCAGACGCACTATAGCAGCTTACACACTGGGCCCATCCCCTTGCACCCCTACCCTGTCCACTCTAGCCCCCAACACTATCCCTGTCACATCCGCTTGTGGTGTGGGCCTTCTAGGCAGTCTTAGGCCTGGTCTACACTACGCGTTTAAATCAATTTAATGGCCGTTAAATCGATTTAACGCTGTACCCGTCCACACTCCAACACTCTTTATATCGATATAAAGGGCTCTTTAAATCGATTTCTGTACTCCACCCCGACGAGATGAGTAGCGCTAAATTCAATATTAACAGTTCGGATTACGGTTAGTGTGGACGGAGATCGACGTTATTGGCCTCTGGGCAGTATCCCAGAGTGCAACACTGACCGCTCTGGACAGCAATCTGAACTCGGATGCAGCGCGCAGGTAAACAGGAAAAGCCCCGCGAACTTTTGAATTACATTTCCTGCTTGCCCAGCGTGGAGCTCTGATCAGCATGGGGTGGCGAGCAGTCTCAAAATCCAAGAAGGCTCCAGCATGGACCGTTACGGGAGTACTAGCCGCTCTGATCGCTGTTATGCGGGAGAAATCGTTGTATCAGAAGCTCCTATACAGACAGGAAATGCCAAGCGTTGAAATAAAAATTCTCCAGGATGACACACGCGCTGCGTTGCAAGCGTACGGGAAGCCAGAGACTCAATGGACGCTCATGGGCATGGAGGCGGGTAATGGAGGGACTCCAGCTATCCTCCACCGTGAGCCGGACAGCGTCTCTCGAAAAGTATTTTGCATTCTTGGGCTGAGCTCCCAATGTCTATAGTCAACCAGGTCGTGGGTGGATTAGAGGCAACAGCTGCCTCAGTATTCTTTCCCGGCCACCACCACCCATGAAAGATAGAAGGGAAAAGAAATCATTCTTGACTACTAGGTCAATGTCACCCTATCCTTCTCTGCCTAGTACTAGAATGCTGCTGGTAGACGCGATCTGCGAGCACCGCTGAACGAGCCGACTGATCCCGCTCCTCTCCCCTTCCCCCTCCCGTGGTAACGCTGGTACCTGTAGGACTGCCCACCATTCCTTCAGTCTCAATATTCTAACATGGGTGGACATATGTGACACTACATTGACTGGTTATCTCCAGTAGTGTAGAGAACGCGCTTCAAATCCAACTCAGGCTTCGTCATCGCACTGGGGGCTTCAGCCACCCTCCCTTTCCTGTGTAAGTGAAAAGATATCCATACTTGCTGGACTGTCATAGCCCCGGGGAGGCTGCCTCCAAGTCCGCCTCCCCCCCCTCATTTTTCATTCTCACTAACAAGTCTCCTGTTTCTTATTCCTGCCATTTCCTTATAACTCTCATGACACCGCAAATTGGGGGGGGGACACTCACTGGTAGCCTCAGGAAGGTGTGGGGGAGGAGGGCAAGGCTAACTGGTGCGGTTGTTGCAAGATGGCACCCCCTGTGGAATACTGATCAAGGCGGAGCAGCTCGTGCTCTGTGTAAACACTTGGTTCTCTAACTTAACTGTGCCTCCTGTGTATCTCGAGCAGACTGGGGCTGTGGTTTTGCAGGGGCAACCCCCGTGATACTGTACACCGAGCAGCTGTCGCGTCTCTGATACACTGCGTTCTCTAATACCACTTGCCTCTTATTCTTACAGGCAACGGACCTCTATTTTAGAAACCATACAGGGAGGGATTGACTCAGTACCCAAGTGAGTCAATCCCAATTTTGCTTTCAAAATTTTCAGCCAGGGGCATCATGATAGGCAAGATGGGAGAAAGCACAAGTAAACAGAGTGGGAGAGAAGTAAACCCGTCATTACTCAATGTCGAGTGTTTCTAACCGCCAGTAGACGGTATACAGAACGTACGTGTAACCATCTCTGCTATCAATTGCAAAAAAACAACGGTGAATTGCTGCTTCGTGTAGCGCATGCGAGTATGCGACCTCTCTCTCCGTGCGCATCCAGTACAGATTGTACGGTGCTGAAAAAAAAAAAGGCTGAAGCGGGCTGCCATGGTTGCCGTGCTATGGCGTCTGCCAGGGAAAAACCAGTGGAAAAACGCACGACAACCGGACTTGTCAGTTGAGTGTTTCCCGGAGCGGAATGAATGACTTAATGACATTTTTACCCAGAAACCTCCCCCCAGCGACAATTAAGATCAAGCCAAGAATTCCAGGGGCGGGGGGAGACTGGGGAACATGGGAAGCTACGGAAGTGCTACCCACAATGCAACGCTTCAGAAATCGACGTTAACCTCGGAGCATGGACGCACAACGCCGAATTACTGTGCCTAGTGTGGCCGCATGAAATCGAATTGATAATATCAGTTTTATAAAACCAATTTTAGCAAATTCGATTTTATCCCGTAGTGTAGACGTGGCCTTAGTCAATTTCTGCACTGGAGAAATTCTCTCTCAGCCAGATCAGGGGATCTTATGGCCTGCTGCCTAAAGAGGAGGGAGAAAACTCTCTTTCTGCCTCCTTCCCTCTCACTGTCTATTTCCTCTTCCATTCATTTTCTGAATTCCTTTTGTTGTCATTTTACATACTGGTACTTTAATAGTTTCTCATGACCCACCTTTAGTTCTTTGATGGAGTTATAAGAGAGTCAGGATTTTTGCCATAAGCTGATATTAAATTTAAATTCCTGGATTTTTTCCCTTTAAAAACAATATTAATAACTTTTGGCATGAGCAATAGGAGCTGGCTAGCCACATCAGAGTTTTAGGATCCTGCAGGAATTCACAAGCCATGTGACCCACACAGTCTTAAATGGAACATCATAATTCCAGCTAACAAAAACTTGACCAAATAAGTCAATCATACCTTGTGCCCAGAAAGTATAAACATATTTTATGTATAAATGGTACATATCCTTTGGGTTACATAGTCTGACTTCCCAAGGGTTAATTATTTTAGCCCACTAGTCTAATTCTGAATCTCAACCCTGAAGTTTAAACCCTCATTTAAGAAATTGTCTTCTGCTAATCCAACTCCCTAGAGGTTTTTAGGAGATTATTGTCATTCCTGCTGTAATTTTATATAATTATAGAAAATAAGATTTTTCTTAGTCATCTTTTCCATTTGTCTCATGTTGCCCAGCTAGAAATAGAATTTAGAAATTTCATTGTGCTACTAGATATGTAGTTCTACCCATGTTTCCCCAAAGGTGTTGAACTAGCCAAGTGATACTGCAGGCATAGCTACCAATTAGCATCTGTTTGAAAATGCATTATGCATTTAATTCTTTGTTAGTCATCCTAAAATTACAGAGGTGTGCAAATGTGAGATTCCAGGTGTGTGGAGGAAGCAGAATATTTTGTAAATTTAGCTGTGGCAAAAGTGTGGAGCATTTATGAATACTGGAGGCCAAAATATATATTTGAATTGTAAGATTATAATTAATAAGAATGAAGCTAATGACAGGCTCAAGAGATTGATAATGAAAAACTGAGCCTTTCATTTCTAGATCACTAGTGTGAATCATGTAAGTCACCAGTTTCTTCTCTGGGTCACTGGTTTTGATGGTTGTGACCAAACTTGATTACCATCTGAAGCTCATTCATTTGCCTTAGTCAAACCAGCAAGAGGCCTCAATCCAGTTCCTAGTGAACAGGTGTACTAATCATAAAAACTACCATCACAAGTGACACTAATGGCCACACCTTTTTTAACAGTCTAAGCAGAGAGGCCAGGGCTGAATGGCTATGGAGTTTTAACTATTATCCCATGCCTGGAGGTGGTTGCTCCAGTCTAGGGTAGAAGCACAATGTCAGGGCACTATTAGGAAGCCTGCAGTGCTGTTCCTATTCTGTGGACTAAGGAAGGATTTCAGTTTACACAATTGTCAGAAACTATAACCAAACTCACTTAAAAAGAATGAAGCTACTACTCATTGAAGATATTTCCAGGAGCCGCTCTTATCCCTCACCTCTGTATGGACCTATCCCAATTCCAACTGAAGAAAATGGAAAGCATCCCATTGACTTCAGCAGGAGTTGGGTCAGGTCCTAAGAAGTGCAAGTTATTCCAAGTCTTCTGAATTGTGGGGGGATTCATAAACCTTACTCACCATTGCATCATTTCAGTTTCACACAAGTGTGTTGTCACTGATTGCAATGAAGTGATGCTGGGTAAAACTGGGATAAAGCGGAAGTCTTTAAACCATGATTTGAGCACTTCAGGAACTCAGCTGGATGTCAGGCATCTATTACAGGAGTGGGTGGGTGAGGTTCTGTGGTCTGCAATATGCAGGAGGTCAAACTAGATCATGCTGGTCTCTTCTGACCTTAAAGTCTATTAGTCCATAAGAAGTAAATCAAACTCACAGTATTTTAACTCTTTACAGGGATCAGAAGGAAAGAATACAGCTGTCTACTCTAATATTAGACTTCATAGTGATTGATTTGCAGTATTTTGTTGTTATCAGTAATGAATGTTTTGGCATACAAGGTACCTAACATAGCTTTGAGCCACTAGATTTCTTGAGCCTCCTCCAGATCTTTCATTTCAACAAGGAAGAAGTGAATGAGATATTTAATACATATTTTATCTTCCTTCCTTCGGAAATTTTATTCTTTAGTTATTTGCTTCCATTAACCATCCAATTATATGCCAAGTTCAAAACCATATTTATAGCAATCTGCCACCTTTTCATTTGCATAAATGTTTAGGACTGTATTTTTTGATTCTTCCCCTTCCTCTACAGCTTTATTTTTTTTTGGCATCTAATAGTAAAACACTACAGGCCAGATCCTCAGCTGGTGTAAATCAGATTTGGCACTACAATTTATATTTGTCACATTCAAAACTAGGCAGCATGTGACTGGAAAGCATAAAAAACTAATCACTGGAAATTCATCAAGTGGCTTCTTGCTTTTCTCACTGATACACCCTTCTCTCCTTACAGCTTAAAAAAAAAGTCAAGACAAGCAAGGTTTTAAAATTGTATATTCCTTCTGCAATAATAAGCTGGTTGATTCTTAAAACCTCTCTCCAGCCATAATCCCCTAAATCCCTTGCATGCCATAGCAAATTGAAATTCAGTTGGGGCTGTCCAGCCTTGTAAAGACAAACCATCCTTCATCAAAGAGGCATCCGTATTGATCAATTGCTCCCTTCATACGCATGACACTATCTCTAAAAGTGATTTGTGTACATTAGGACAGTCATAAAAGATGGAACAAAAAACCCTTAAGAGTAAACTAAGATGAAGAATAAAAAAGATTACTTGGAGCATCCAAGTAGCTTTTTACAGAATCAAATTTGAGAAAGAATCATTCATTACAGTCTCTATGCAATGCAAGCCCGGTATGTAGACACACAGATGCAGCCTACCATGGATGTAAAACCCACTATGAGATTGCTCAGCTGTTTTTCAAAGCTATTGTGGGGCTGAAGTTCATGAGGACAAAATCCTAAGCTAACTGAGTGAATTCTTCTGTTGTCTGATTTAAAGCAAACTTCAAAACTTTAACAAGTGTCTTGATTCCCTCTAGTCTGGTGAGACTGGGATGAAACTTTGTGATGCTGCTATACAATGGTTTCTCCAATGCACAACCTCCTTTTTGTCCTAGAGAACACAACTTAGGATGCTGCTTCTACCTTCCAAGTAGAACTTATTTTTATCTAGTAGCATTTCCTCAGGAGCAGGAGAAAACTATGCTATATAGCCAGTCCTCTCTTGTCACCTGCCACAAAAACTCCTGGTGTGCAGGCTCTGTATCATAAAGTGGTAACATGAGACAGGATCAGAGTATACTGAATTTTACAGCTGTAGCCTAAACCATTTCTGTTATCCGCCTCTGCTCACCCTCCCAATACCTAATTCCCAAAGATATAGAGAGCATATCTCAAGATGTGCCACTAAGGACAGCTCTGGGTCTGACTATATAAAACTTCATCCCACAAGCAAAAATAAAGAAAATAAATCAAATTTTGCATTTAAAATCAGAAAAGAGGGATGTCTACCCAAAGAAGCATCTATTTAGAAATCTGTGTCGAGTGCATTTTCAGTTCCTTGAAGGTTAATTCAGCAGGCAAGTACTCCGGCCATGAAAAATAGGTGCATATTTACACAGATTCATGTCGGTTTTTAACATTTATGATTAAAGTTGAAAAGGACCTTCTTAAACAAATATGATTGACATTGGCCAAATTCAAAGCTGATGCACCTCAGCTGCTTTTCCTTGATTCAATTTGCTATGCATGATCTGAGTTGCTCTATGGAGTGTTGTTCAGATAATTCAATTGCTTTAGTGCACTTGATTAATTAGTAAACTGATCCAGTAAGTTTTTTTCTGTGAATCAGATTCTCGTGCAAATTCCTGTGTGTGTGTTCATGCGCATATGCATGCATTCAAAAGCAGAATTACATAGAATATGAGTGCATGTGTATACAAATATAAGTCATTCTATATATATGATGTCCTTTCTTAATTTCTAAAATACACCTAATTTTTAAAAACTCAAGAGGTGTAAGCAAAAACAAGGCACAAGAAGCCCATCTCTTTTATCATGATTTTATCTGAGTCGGGATGAAAAAGATAGAAGGATTCAGCTAACAAAGAAAAAAAAATCTTTTCATGTGCACACATGGTTGGGCAGAGGGGACTTTCCATGTCTTTATAGTTCCCTGTTATCTGTGTGCTATTATTTATGTATATTAACACTTTCTGTTTGTAGTAATTTTTTTTAATCTTTTGGGTTATATCATTATTTCTAGCTGCTTTCGTATTGCTGAAAGATTAACAAAGGCTGATCTTTAAAAGAAAATAAAGGCACTTTGATATCCCAAGAAGATCAACACTCAACCTTTGAGAATATTCAGGCTGCTTTTCTTGTGATAAGGTATGCATGTCCAGAAAGATGCTTCATCACTACATCTTGTTTCATTTTTATATCTCCAGAATCCACAAAATCAGCATCTTCTGTGTAATTTCTATAGCTTTCATCAAGTCTGTTTCTTTGCTTTAGAATCAAATTGTAAAATTCTGAGGGATTCAAGACTCCCTGAGGATCAGTGAAAGAACTGAAGAAAAGTTGGTCAAAATGTTTTATTCACTTATCATTATTTGTATTACAGTAGCACTTAGGGGCTACCAGGGGCTTTATTGTCTAGGCATGGTATACATGAATTGTAAGAACAATCTCTGCCCCAAAGAGCTTGCAATTTAAATAGTCAAAAGAGAGAAAGTGTGGGAGAAAGGGAACATTCATATCCCCATTTTACAGTTCAGAATAGAGCTAAATTTTTTTTAAGGTATTTAGGTGCCTGAAAATATAAAGAGTTGCCAACTGGGCTTTTCAGAAGCATCTAGTTGCCTAACTGCCATTAAAATCAAATACATAATACCTACAAAAATATGGCCCAAGACCAAGCTTCACCTTTCATTTCCTTCTTTACAGAAATTTCATAGCAGAAACAATCTGCTCTTCATTTTTTTGCCTGTAAGGAGTCCTCCATGTCCCCCTTCTTGTTCATTTTCTCAGACCCCACTTTCTCTGACCTTTTTTCTTATGTTTACACTGATCTACACTCAGTCCCCACTATAGCTTCCATTCCTACTGGACAAGGACTCCTTTTGAGGCCTATCTTCACAGCTGCTTAAGCAGCTGGAGGGTTATCTATTAAAGAGCATGCTATCTACTCCCAGTTGCTGAGCTGGGTGAATAACGGATGTTTCAGTTCACTGGCAATTGCAAAAAATTGGGAGTGGGTGCAAGGGGAGTTGTTTTGGTTCTGTCACAGGGTGACTGGCCCCTCTAATGAGGAAAGAGGTGAGTGTTCCTGTGGTTAGTCAGCTGCATCCCATTTGGGTCTGAGAGCCATCTAAGCCTAGGGAGAGAGTACGGAAGGGGGGATGAACTGCCTGAAGGGAAAGAGCTATAAGTAATGAGACCAGAACATCAGCTGAAGAAGGCTTGTGCAGAGACTGCTGGACAAAGGGGAAGAACCACTTGCTCAGGGGGAGCCATGCCTAGAAACAAGAGGGTGGACTCAGCAGAAACATATCCTGAGCTTTGGTGGAACTTGGAGGCAAAGAGGCCTGGAGAATGAAACACTGCAAGGAGCTCTCTTATAGGAGACCTGCCTTAGGGGCTGTGGTGGCAGAATCATGGGAGTGAAGCTACTCTGGTAATACAATGGATGGCCTGGAGAGCAGGACCCTGGCATAGGAGCAAAGGAACTGTGAACAGCAACTTTTGGGTGGGTGACCTGGAAATGGTGTCCCTGGAAGCACCATGAAAAACTGTTGTGACTGTACTTGTATTATTTCAGGATTTGGGAGAATGGCTTTATCATGAAGATCTTGCAGGCTACTCTCTGTGTACAGAAATAAATTCTGCCCAGAGGCAGGCCTTTGAATTGAACATTCAGAGACACTGCACTCTTGATTACAGCCAGAGCAAGAAGAAACTGAGGCAGAAGCATTTGTCATGCTGTAGTCTGGAGGAGATGTGACTCCATTAGAGAAGTTGAACAGAACATTTTGTTGCAACAAAAAAGAAAAACATTTAGTTTTGATTTCAACCACATTCAAAATGTTTTGTATTTTTTTTAAATAAAATTAAAGGAAGTTTTTAAATGAAAAGTTGTTTTGAACAAAAAAAATAGAATTTTGTTTCAAAAATGTCCAAATCAAATGTTTTGATTTTTTCAGAAATTTTTTAGCATTTTTTCTGACTGAAACTAAATATTTTGGTGTCACCAAATCTGCATTTTTCATTGAAAAAAGTTTCAATCAAAAATTTCTCCCAGCTCTACGTATAACACTCCCAACCATTACTGGGTATCAACAGGGTTTCCTTGCTTTTGTGAATGGGTATTAATCATGCTAACCTCACATTCTAAAACAGCTTCACAGTTCTCAGATGAATAACAGCAGAGATCTGACAGTCATCTGACCCTCCTTGCAGAGAATTTTACCCCACAATATGTTGAAGTTCTAAACCATTTGTTTAATCTCTTTGATTTTCCCTGACTGCCAGTAATGAAATGCTGCTCTTTCTGAAATAATTTCCTGACTATTTGCTAAGATTCATCTCCGACATTTCATTAAATATGATCATTTAACTGTACAAGTACAAATGTATTTTTAATTTAGCTTACTGCAGATGTTATAGATGTGGGGAAATGAATTCGTATTGCTCTAGGACAAATATATCATTCACATATGTATGCCACAAAAGAACAAATTATTAAAAATTACTGAAACTTCCATAAAGATTTATACTTAACATTTCCATTTTCAATCTCGGTGCCAGTGAAACATATTGCATGTCACTATATCATACATGATGTTATGAACAATGTTTGGGTGATTTCACTGGGAGATCTTTATCAACATTTCAAGGTCCAGCCTTAAATTTCAAGTAATTTGTGGCTTCAGAAAGCAAGGTGAATTGGACTAGGTTTTGAGGGGGAAGTTTCAAATGATCAAAGAGCTCTTTTACCTAGGACCTCCCTTGGCAACACTTAAAAACAGATATCACTTTTATGCTGATGAGCCTAATAAAATGGTGAGAGATGAGATAATGATTCATTTATCCTGCATATCTGCATAGGTCCACTAAATTTTTTGTTTACTAATAGATCACTAGTTAACACTAAAAAATATTAAAATAATCTGATTGGTTATAAATAGATATGGGCCCAATATTGATCCAAACTGTCTTGCATTTTTTGGATGGTTGTTTGTTTTTTTTTCCTGTGTCCAGTTCTGAATTCTGTGTTTCAGGGCTATTTCTGTTCCATGCTTCCGCACCCCAACTTAATGTATGGTTATTGTTATTTATTGCTTTATTCTATTAGGATAGCTCCTAAGAACCCAAGTCAAGGATCAGGGCTCCACCGTGCTAGCCCCAGTATTGATAAAAAACAACGAAGAATAGCCCCTGCCCGTATTGCTCACATTATACACGTCAGCCAGGATGCAACAGGTGAATGAAACATACAAAGGGCTTGGGCTGGAAAGATGAAATCAGGTAAGGCTGCTTAACATACTTACTGATTAAATAAGGAAATGAAGAGTTGAAGATATTTTAAATTCTACATGGCCCAAACAAATAAACACATATTTCACTTACTTAGATTGCAAACTCTAGAGGGAAGGAACCATCTTTGTGTTCTGCTTGTTCAGGGCCTAGCACAATGGGGTCCTTGTCTATGACTGGAGCTCATAGACATTATCACAATAATAATTATCTTTTTTTTTTTTAATTTACTAGTGAGATAAATCCGACACTGGTAACACGTAAGAATGTTTTTCTTTTTATCATTTCAACAATATAAAAACAAGCCATGGTAACATTTTTGTATGTTCATGAAATTTAATTTTTCTTAAATCTGCCTTTTTTTTTTTTTTTTTTTGGCCATAGATGTGTCAGAAATGTACAAAGAAGAATTTTGAACATAAAATTTCCCTCTTTCATCTAGAGAAACAGTGTGGAGCAATACATCTGTTTTTCTAATTTGCAATGTAACGTCAAGTTACTGGATGTTACTCCCTATGCAACTCAATGCTTCTAGATACGCTCTTAAAAAAATGAAAAGACAATTATGTTTTTACTATACTAGCAAATAACAGGAATGTGTTACGATTATTAATAGTTAAAGAAATGTGGGGCTACATATGCTTTGCCAACTTTCAACTTGCTGCAGCAGAAGTGGAGTTGGCAACAGGAAAGTAGGTGACAAGGGAGCAAATTATGACTTGCTTGTCTCAGGGCAGATCTGTGATGCCCACAGCTCTGTGTAGGTTAGAGCAGTCTGGGTGCTCTGCTCTGCTGCATCCTATTAATAGTCCCTAAGGAACCATGTACACAGCACAAGCTTTCCATGCCAAGGCCAAGGTGTGTTGAGTGATGAGTCATTCATTCATGACTCATGCAAGAGAAAATGAATGAACAAGAGGAGAGAACGAAGGATGGTGCGTGAGAAAGAGTACTGTTAACTCCCATCCCAGCTTTGACTATAATGTACTGTGATTTCCACAGAAGGAGACGTAGAGAATTAAAGAGAAGTGTGAGGATGCGAAGAACAAAGAGGTAGGCCCTCTTCCCCCATCAATTTGGCTTTGAACACAATTTCACATGCACCTGCCTTAAATGCGCTGGCCTGTGCCTCTGTGTGACAGGTGTCTCTGAATTTCCTCATGAAAATCTAGGCCAATATTTTCAAGAATAGACACCTAAACACAGGCTCCTCTGATCATCCATATTTAGGTACCCAAATAAGTGGCCTGATTTTCAGAAGTGCTGAGCACTCACTCGCAATATGTACTCAAACTAGAATTACTGTAAAAAGTGAACACAATTTTCCTTTTCATGACTTCTTTTATATGAACTGTATACTGAAATGCTCTACAGAGTTAAAAAAAAAAGGGAGAGAAATTAAGAGATACAGGCAAAGGAGAGAAGATGTTTTCAGATCACAGTTTCAAGTTCTTATTTCATATAGGCTTAATGTAATATGCCTTTTTTGTAATTAATTATCCTGTGTAGAAGTTTCATAATAGCATGTGCGGCATCTATCCACATTCATCTATTTTATTCAATAGATATTATAATCTATAAGGGGCAGAAGATGAAAGCTGATCTTAGTTCAAGTCAGTCAAGTTTAACAAATCTGAAATGGGGTCAACCAATTCTTTTGAGTTCCCCAGTGAACATTAAGGAATGTCACACGATCTCCCACAGATTGTTCATTGTTAATATCTATCTGAGAAAGGCCAAAGACTAGAATAGCAGAGAGGCAGAAGTGTTGCTTTACTGCAGTAGGCAGGCAAACACAAATGAAACAGATTAAGTGTGCTGAGAGGCTAGTATGACACACTGTAGCTCCAGAGTTTGACAGCTCTCAATCTGGACTCAGCTTGCTTTCTGAGCCCTCTGGCACCACACCAATGAGGTGGTTCCTGAAACCTGGACCCCTCTTTCCAGTTATACTCACCATCCACAAGCATGCCAGTCTGGAAGGCATAGCTGTGATCAAAAGATCAGTTCTATTCTTGTCTTCCTCTGACCTGCTGTGTGACCTTGGGCAAATCACGTCACCTCTTTGTGCCTGTTTACCCTCCCACCCCTTGTTTGTCTTGTCCACTTAGATTGTAATCTCTTCTAGGCAAGGACTGTCTGTCTGCCATAACACAATGGAGCCTGATCTTAGCTGGGGCCCTGAAGCAGTACTATAATACAAATAATGATTATTGGTCAGGATTGATATTTATTTATAGAGGTATTTGAAAAAACATTTTAAAGAGAGCTAGTTCCACCTGGGTTATAGATAAAGCCAAAACAATGGAGCGCTGAGCTGGCTGTGAGGTAGTTTGTTGATAGCAAGCAGTGGTGGAGGGAGGGTTACCTCAGTGGTTTGAGCACTAGCCTGCTAAACTTGGGATTATGAGTTCAATCCTTGAGGGAGCCACATAGGGATCTGGGGCAAAAATCCATCAGGGTATTGGTCCTGCTTTGAGCAGGGGGTTGGACTATATAATCTCCTTCCAACCCTGATCTTATGTGAGCCAGCTGAATCTGAAAATCAAACAGGATATATAACACCAGCCATTCCCACATATCAGGTTTTTTCCAGAAAGTTCTGTGCTCTTTTCAGCACACACTACTACTATAATTTAAAAACCTCTATTTTAGATATTTGTGGTAAAAGAGCATCCTGGAAAAGAGAGATTTTCCACAAAGGAAAGAGTATTAAACCTACAAAAATATGTCTTGGCCAAATTTAAAGTGTCTTCATGAAATAAATTGCTCCCCTGCTCTCTTAGTGAAGGGAACATATTTAGGGACAGAGGAGGTTCCTGGAAGATCTCTGTTTGAACAAAGAAGGGAAAAAATTTGTTTAGGGGTAAGCAATGAGGAAAGAAAGATATGATACTGATAATAACGGATCCAGCTCAGAACTCCCTACTCAGTTTTTCCTCAGTGCCTGATTTTCCAACATAATGAGAACTTACATCATCCACTGATCTCTGCTAGAGTTGTAGGTGCTTGACATATCTGAAAAATCACACCCTCAGTGTTTACTCAGGCAAACTCTCATTAACTTCTGTCAGATATTAACTGAATAAGGTCAAAGTAGAAACTGACTAAAGACATCAGGATCTGGCCCAATGTCATTAAAATATATTTCCCCTTTCTGAGAAACAAGTGTAAAATTAGGGTTTTGTCCCTTCCCCCATCTCACAGATAAAAAGGCTAACAAGCATTCCTGCACCCAAGCAGCAACAGTTAGGCAAGCCTGCAGAACATGCAGAGCACAAAAAGGTGAAACTGGTCAAAGAATAGAGAAGGGCAGTAAGTTGGGGGAGTTGCTCAGGCTGGAGGCAGCTGCACTATATGTTTGGGAGAGATGAAAGATCTAATGGAGAATATTGGAAACCAGCCTAGAAAATGATGAAGGAGCTGGCAGAGGGGAAGACAGAGTGCCGGTTAGGAAAAAGAAAAGGGGGGACATGCCAGAGCTACAAGAAGAAACAGTAGGCAGAAAGACAGAAAAGTGTACACAGAAAAATATAACTGTTATAATAATTAAATCACTAGTCGTGGATGTGCAAATAGGGGATATAAACCCTCTGAAAATGGCAGAGTGGATTTAAACAAGTTCTGGAGACACAAAGGGGTAGAAAGCTACAATGAGGAGAACTGGCTGGCTGAACAAGACTGAAAAGTGAATTAATGAAACACTTAAGAAAAGTGTGGAATGAGGAAATATGTGGGGCTTTGAATTTTCAATTCTCAGAACTGAGGAATGATATTCACTAAAAGGAAAACTAAAAAAAAAAAAGATTGTCAACAGTCTCTATATGGACAGCAAAATAGTATAGTTAAAAGTACAAATTCCTGGGTGTGACATTTAATCGCAAACTAACATGGAAGGATCACACTGAAAATATTGTAGATAATGTAAAGGTAAAACCAATCTATTTACAAGTATTTGTCTAACCACTTGGGGTGTGGATAAGAAATCAATGGTAATGCTTTATAGAGCATTAATCAGACCAATCATTTGAGTAAGGATGCCAGGTGTTTAGTTCCACATCAAAAACTAACCTAAGGAAGCTCAACTCCATCCAAGCCCAGGCATTGTCAATTGCATATGGTGCCCTCATCATGATTTGTGTGTGAAATGAAGATAGCTGCTGGTGAAATGCCTGTAACATTAAGAATGAAATTATTGGATTTAACCTCTTGGGCAAAAGTCATAGAAAACAGGGAAGATGGCAACCCTAAACAAATATATGAAGAATGAGGAGAATTCAGTGAACAACATGGAGGAAGGAGAGGGGACAAAAAATGTCTCATGTTAATAAGATTGACAAAGATGGACAAAAGAACTAAAAGAAAAGTCCTAAAAGAAATTAATATACATAGCCATGGAAAAATGCATTATAGATGGAAAATCACACACACAGCCCAGCCCAATATATATGTGGAACTATATAATGAAATTAAAAGGCAGGGGAAGGAGAGCTAGATGTATCAAATATTGCAAATTGTTATATATGTGATAGGTGGGACAAACATTGCCATATATTTACTGATGGATCTAAAGATGAGAAAACTGGGAGTAGGGACAACATTCTGTTTCCTAATACCTGAAGTATGGAAATCCATTAATCTATCAAATTTTGTAGCTGTTATGATGGCCAAACTAGCAGGGATAATGTTGGCATTATATTTGATACTGGATGTGTGACCTGCCTTCACTGTGATCTTGTCAGATTCACTATCAGGACTGCTGGCAATCAAAAATGAGAATTCAGATACCTGAAATTATATAATTAACGAAAGATTGTTACTAACAGAATTGGTACAGATGGGAGTAAACACTGAAATAGCATGGATCCCAGTGCATTTAGGGATAGCAGGAAATGAGGTGGAAGACAAAATAGCAAAAAATGCTGTAGAGAAGGAAGAATTTGTCATACAGATCCCTCTAAGTAAACAGGAGCTTAAAAACCTAATTAAAAATTAACTAAGAGAGGAGTAGCAGGAAGTATGACCAAAAGAAAAAAGGGGAGAAAGATTTCAGGAAGCATGCTCTAGAATTAAAAATGCTGACATACTGCAAGAACCTGAGAGAAAGAGTGAGGTAGCTCTGCTCCAAATACTTGCCAGGCACTGTGCCTTAAATAGGAATGCTTGGCCTTAATTAATAAATGCAGCAATTGGCTATGTGAAACATGCAACCACAAAGAAATGGTTGATCACATCCTCTAGGAGAGTAAATAGTAATATTGAGAAGGGGATTCTGTATGACAAACTCGGACATCTAAAAGTGACGTTTACCCTAAAATATCTGGTAAGAGCATCAAGAAAATGGGGCACCATTAAGAAAGCAATATTACAATTAAAAAAAATACTAGGAAAAGAGAGATTGTAGCCATACATCATGAAATCCAGCACCTGGAGGTTACAGACTCAGAATGTGAGCCTGCTACACCATAAAATACAAGAAAAAGAACGGGAGAAGTTTGTCCAGGAGAAGGCTGCTAGGAACAGCTAGTGAGCTCCAGTAGCAAAGGGAGCCAGCCAGCCAGCCTTTCATCCACCCTTTGGTTGAGGCAGCCTGACACTATGGGCAAGGGGCTCTGGAGGGCTGATTCTCACCAGCAATCTGTGGCAGGACCTGGGAGCATCTGGGAGCACCTCAAGTGAACTGTGGACCCAGGAGTGGGGCTCCTGAAGGGAACCCAGGGGCAAAAGACAATATGACTATAGCTGAGCCCAGGCTTAGGGTTATTCAGCTACAGTTTCCTTATGCCTTTCACAGGGTCAGGGAAAATGTGTAGACTATCAGTCATGATCACATGTTGGGATTTTTAAAAGATCCTAAGGGCATTAGGTGCCCAAAACCCATTGACTTCAGTTGCGGTACTAATTGTCTAATAGTTTTGCAATAAAAAAGCTGCTGTTCTGTGGGCCTGCAGCAAATTATTACATCAAGGAGCTGAGGTTTACTCAGTGTGCTTTTTTTCTTTTTCCACTGGGATGTTTGGAAACAGTGAAGGAGAAATTTTGATGCTTGACAGTTACTGTCGTTGCTTCTATGCCCTGTTTTGTGTTTTATTTTGTGTACTGTCCACTGACACACAAATATTTTCCACTCTGCAGAGCTGTGTGAGATGTGCTTCCAGACACAGTGAATAAAATAAAGTAGTGGCTGTTTTCAAAAGTTCTTTTCCTTCACAGGATGGAGCTGGTGGAAGAATTGTCTTGATATTTGACCAGGCAAATTATACCAGCTAGTAGGTGCATTAATTTGTATGCCCCAGGCTTGAACAATGCCACATCCACTTAGAGACCCAAGTGTTATTGTTCTGCTCCTGTTATAGTTAGTGATATTGAGTCATGTTAGCATGGATGTGTGTATGAGCATTACTGACTCTCTATGTGCGTGTGTGTGTGTGTATATATTTTTAGATGGGGGGAAGGATAAATCTGAAGGTGATACAATGGGAGTGAGACTTTTATTAAACAAGATAGTGCATTTGTATATGTTCGTGGACCAAATGAACAAAGGTGTCATTAATAATCAAAAGTTCAGGGTTTGTAATTCCTGCTAATCCAGAGTGAACTTGAACACAGTATGTCAAAAACTTTAAAATTGATAAGAGGACAAACCTAGATCAGTGTGACACAGCACACAAAAGCAGAACTAAATGAGCTGCTGTAACATCCAGGACTGATTGTTTGTTTGTTTTAAAATAAATACATATCTACAGCTTTGTTCATCAGGATGCACCTTTGAAATACAGGGATTGGTCTTTGGAAGGTACAGCATGCAGGCAGATATTAATGAGGTAAAGGTCAACAAATTACATAACTCAGCAGAGCATATCATACATGTTCTGACTACAAACTGCAGCAAAATTACAAGTTATTTCGAAAAGTTCAGGCACCTTGTATGTTAAATGCAGTCACTGTGTACTCCTTAACTTGATGGCATTGGCAGAGTATTCCATCCACACCTAATGTCCTGTACCAGAACTATATTTGAACTGATTGTATGACTAGAGCTTTACAGTTTCTGCACACAGAACTCTCTCAGAAACATAGTTGGAAATGGTACTTGGAGTGACCAGTAGAAACCATGCTGTTTCTGGATATCTAATCCAGCCTCTGGAAGTACGTTGATGGATTTGAGGCTTATATTCCCCATAGTAAAAGCAGGATTCATTTTGCAGTCTCTTCTAGAATGTCTGTCTGACCTCTCCTACTTGCCAGAAAATGCTATGAGAATGTGCATTTATTGTGATGTGGTTCACAGCAAGTGTCACAGTATTTTATGAGCTCAGCATAGAACAGTAGTGGTCAATAACAGTCACAGGAAGCTGCATTTTTAAAATATTGTCCACTGGGATATGCCCACTATAAGGAAGTCGATGAATGTTGTTTGTAAGGTACAGGATTAAGAATCAGGATACCTGTGTTCTATTCCAACTCTGCTACAGGTTCCTGTGGAAACATTGGCAACTGATGAATCTTTTGGTACCACACATATTTCATTTGTAAAAATACCACTACTTGCCTCTCTACGTATTTACATGTCCCTCCCATCACTGAGTGGCTACCTCACAAGAAAACTGTGAAGCTATATTCATTAAGATTTGTAAGGATATTAACATCCTCAGATGGCCAGGTGAGGATCAGACTACTGCAGGAAGCTGATTCTAGTCTCACAGTAGTGAGACAATAGTTAAGGCTGTGAGAATGTTCTGTTTTACAGGGTCTGTACCTCAGTGTCTGACCTCTTTTCTGAACCCTTTTTTGTAAATGTGCCAAGGGGAATGTGAACAAAATTTCACCCACTAATTAATGTGGGGAGGGAGAGGATGTCCAATGTGTATTTTGTGTTTGTATGAGGTTTATAATGAAAGTTGGGAAAACAAGAACACCAGAAAAGCCTGTTTCCCCCTCCACACACACACACTGCACATTTGCTGCCCCTTGTTGCAGCGCGGGCAGTAACATTGTGATATCAGAGATAATCAGCCACTCATCACTCTCTCCATTCAGTTCATTTACATACTTGGGGAGAGTCACTCTTGCCCTGGGTGTCATGGCAATGGCTGGCTTTGATAACTGATTTGCCTCAGAGGACCAGAACATTATTAACAGAGAAGAGTCACAGGTAGACCTATAACGAAAACATCCTAGGTTTTTATACTTTCCTGCTGTGCTCCTTTAGGTTTGTTCCAGAGTAAGTTACACTGTTTCTTTTTGAAGGATTATTGTTACTTTCCTCAGAAAGGGTTACATGAAAATAAGATACAAAATTCCAGCTCCTTTTCACGTACAAATCAGAGGCTACAGCTTTCTGAATATTTACCTTCTAAAAAAATTGGGCAAGATATAAATTGAGTTCTTAATTGCACAATTTTAAAAAAATGTAATTTGATAATTTGAAAAATGTAATTTGGAAACTGAGGTTGCATTAAAAATAAGACGTTTTGTTGGAATAGTTTAATTTGCTTACTTTCAATATATTGGTCAACATGATACTGAGTAGTGAAATATGGAGCTTCACAAAGATAGTAATGGCAATAAAGTATACAATGAAGACAACAAATGTATAAGGGTTTTGTTATTTTAGTAGTACACATATAAAATACTTTTTTTCCTATTCAAAATCTAAGGAAAACCCCAGACAAAAATTTTGTTTAATGTTAGTTAAGGCCATTCTTATCAATAAAGTAAGCCATAAAAATAGGAAATACAAAGTTAAGGATTAAAAAATTGAAAAGTCAAGCACTCACAAACTTAGGAAATGCCAAAATGAAAGTTCCCTACGCAACATTAATTCAGCTCTCCTCCCCTTGTGCATATGCATTAAGATACAGCCTTTAATGACAGGCAGAAGTGACTACCGCTGAAAAGACAGTTGTCAGTGACTTTCCCAGTATCACACAGGAACTCAGTGGCAGAGCTAGAATTCAAGTCTTCAGCATGGCATTCAAAAGCCTGAACCATGAGACCATTCTTTCTCTTCCTGCAGTCCCCTCCTGCATTCACTACAAACCTTCCAACTTCTGCAACAAATGAGGCAGGGGTCCTACAGACAACAACCTCCTTTACTACCAAACCTTGGTTCATCCCCAGAGCAGATCCAGGTTGTGCATTGAATGAGGCAAGTGTCCTCTGAAAAAAAATCATGTCATTAAAGGCTGTATCATAATGCATGTCAGGCGTAGTGGCACGCACCTATAATTCCAGGTACTTAGGAAGCTAGGACTGACAGATCGCTCAGGGGTTCTGTGGTGTGGTGTGCTATGCTGATCAGATGTCCGGTTCCACTGACCACCTGGCCAGAGGGTGGCTGAAGGACTGGTTAGAGCAACACAAATGACATGTTGTGATTGGCGCTCTCTCTGTGAGGGCTGAATGGACCAATCGATCATGGTGATCATAATGCATACACACAAAGGGGCCAAATTAAGAGTGCCTGCCTAACATTCACTCTGGCATTTCCTGACTTGAGGTTGCTTGACTTTGCAATCCTTTAATACCTTTTTAATCCTTGATGTTGTATTTCTTATTTTTTTTTATGGTTTAGGTTGTTGATGAGAGCAAACTTAACTAACATTAAACAAAGCTTTTTGTTTGTGAATTTAAACTTATCTTGAGCCACAGTCTTTTCTAAAGCCAATAAAATTGGTGAAATGCAAATTCAGGCTCTGAAGTCCTGGCTACACCAGCTCATTCTGTAGCTTTATCAGTAATGAGTGCAGTTGCACAACATTGGTGCCTGGCATGTGTAATAAAGCCTCCCTTCCCAAACCTGGACTTTAGCGTCCAAAATCTGGGGGCTTACCTGAAACTCCCCCAAGCTCACTACCTGCTTGGATATTCTCGCTGCCACCAGGTCAGGAATTTATAGGGCCTGACCCCCCTTTCCTCTCTCTGGTGTCCCCAACC
>NC_133770.1:180869017-180887144 GCF_003597395.2 Chelonoidis abingdonii | reverse complement strand
AACAATCCAGTTCTCTGATTGGTCCTCTGGTCAGGTGTTTGGTTACCCTTTCCAGTTTAAAAAACTTAACCCTTACCTTACCTATCTACTTATGACAGCATGTGTAGCCACATGCCCCACAGTGAAAAGCAGTTCATCCACACTAAAGTGTGTAGCTACATATGTCAGTGACTGACTCTGCCAAACAGGAGGCAGTGGGGAAAGGATCAGGCATCAGGGAGGTAGCAGGACACTACACTGCTAAATAGAGCAGTGTGGACGGGGAAAACAGTGCTTAGGCACATAGCTCTGGTCTACACTACGAGTTTAGGTCGAATTTAGCAGCATTAGATCAATTTAACCCTGCACCCATCCACACAACAAAGCCATTTTTGTCAACTTAAAGGACTCTTAAAATCGATTTCTGTACCCCTCCTCAATGAGAGGATTAGTGCTGAAATCAGCCCTGCTGGGTCGAATTTGGGATAGTGTGGATGCAATTCGACCGTATTGGCCTCCAGGAGCTATCCCAGAGTGCTCCATTGTGACCACTCTGGACAGCACTCTCAACTCAGATGCACTGGCCAGGTAGACAGGAAAAGCCCTGCGAACTTTTGAATTTCATTTCCTGTTTGGCCAGCATGGCGAGCTGATCAGCACAGGCGACCATGGAGTCCCAGAATCGCAAAAGAGCTCCAGCATGGACCAAACAGGAGGTACTGTATCTGAGCGCTGTATGGGGAGATGAATCTATGCTATCCAAACTCTGTTCCAAAAGACGAAATGCCAGAATATTTGAAAAAATCTCCAAGGGCTTGAAGGACAGAGGTTATAACAGGGACCCACAGCAGTGCTGCATGAAGCCTACCAAAGAACCAGAGAGGCAAACAGCCACTCCGGGTCAGAGCCCCAGACATGCCACTTCTATGATGAGCTGCATGCCATTCTAGGGGGTGCCCTATGACTACCCCACCCCTGTGCTTCCCTCTTCCCCCACCCTTCCTGGGCTACCTTGGCAGTTATTCCCCCATTTGTGTGATGAATTAATAAAGAATGCATGAATTTGAAACAACAATGACTTTATTGCCTCTGCAAGTGAAGATCAGAGTGGGGAGGGGAGGGTGGTTGGCTTACACGGAAGTAGAATGAACCAAGGGGGCGAGTTTTCATCAAGGAGAAATAAGCTGAACTTTCACGCTGTAGCCTGGGCAGTGATGAAACCAGTTTTTAAAGCTTCTCTGATGCACAGCACACCCTGCTGTGCTATTCTAACCCCCCTGGTCTCTGGCTGTGTGTAATCAGCAGCCAGGCGATTTGCCTCAATGTCCCACTCCACCATAAATTTCTCCCCCTTACTCTCACAGATATTGTGCAGCATACAGCAAGCAGTAATAATGATGGGAATATTGGTTTTGCTGAGATCTAACAAAGTCAATAAACTGTGCCAGAGAGCTTTTAAACATCCAAAGGCACATTCTACCACCATTATGCACTTGCTCAGCCTATAGTTGAACTGATCCTTACTAATGTCCAGGCTTCATGAGCCATGGGAGCAAGGGGTAGGCTGGGATAGGTGTGACTGCAGGGTGCTGCCAACTGGGAGAGCAGCCTGAGGCAGAAGCCTCCAGCTGGCATGATATTCCAGGCAGGACTGAATCTCCATTAGATGAAACTTAAAGAAGAGAATGACCTGGAGTCATTCCCATTTTTGTCCAGGTGCCCCCAACCGACCTCACCAAGACTGGCCAGGAGCACCCATGTCTGCCCAGGCACCCCAGACCAATCTAATCGAGGTCAGCAAGGACCACCCACGGGACGACGACAACGGCTAGCAGTCGTATTGCATCATCTGCCATAGGCAAGGCA
The DNA here is from genome assembly GCF_003597395.2 of Chelonoidis abingdonii. Lineage (NCBI taxonomy): Eukaryota > Metazoa > Chordata > Testudines > Testudinidae > Chelonoidis > Chelonoidis abingdonii. The sequence continues at coordinate 180,885,299 of NC_133770.1, read as the reverse complement.
AGGCAAGGCGATGCTGCTGTGTAGCACTGCAGTACCACATCTGCCAGCAGCACCCAGCACCCAGCAGACATATGTCATCTGCATGGATAACCCAGGAAAAAAGTCGAGAAATGATTTTTTTTGCCATTGCTTTCATGGAGGGAGGGAGGCATGATGACATGTACCCAGAACCACCCACAACAATGTTTTTGCCCCATCAGGCATTGGGAGCTCAACTCAGAATTCCAATGGGCAGCAGAGACCGCAGGAACTGTGGGATAGCTACCATAGTGCAACGCTCCGAAAGTCAATGCTAGCCTCGGTACTGTGGATGCACACTGCCGACTTAATGAGCTTAGTGGGGACACACACAATCAACTGTATCAAACCAATTTCTAAAAAATCGACTTCTATTAATTCGACCTAATTTCATAGTGTAGACATACCCACAAAGAGCACTATAGAGTACAAACCCACAGAGTTCAGGCATACCTTTACTCTGCTGGCCTAAATTGTGTCTCTGTGTCTACACTGCTATTTATACTTATGCTAGGGAGGCATGTAATGTAAAGTATTTTACACACCACCAAAAAGTGTGTGCAGTATAGATGTACCCAAAACGTCCCATAGTGTCTCTAAACTGACACTTAAATCCTGGTCAACATTAATAAAGCTGCACCTGTTGCTGAATGTGCTCTTGTCTAAAAAGGGCTTAGTTATGTGGCTTGGAACAGATTGATCAGTTTGTTCCTATGGTATCATTTCAAAAAGTGAATCCTGGAAATGAGGACGGAAAAAATAAAATAGAACTACAAGATTTTTTGCCAGGCAGAAATCCCTGGGCAGGACATGGTTGACATCATAAGCCAAAAATTTACCTAGCATTTGATTAACGATGCCATGAATACCATTGGGAAAATCATTTTTCATAAATATTTCATACAGTTAAAGCCAAAAGTGTGTATGCGTCCAAAGAAAGAGCCAAGTTAGATTTCAAACTGAGACCATATTGTCCCTTTTGTGACGAAATTAATAAAAATGATTACTTATTACTAAACACTTAGGGCTAGATTGAGCTCATTTTGCATCTCAGATTTAAAAAGGTTTTGCAAATCCAGAGCTTCCAGTTCTGCCCCTTCATATTTGCAAAGCTTAAAAGGAGCATGTTCTGTTTTGCAAAATGACAATTACAGTTGACTAGGGAACCAAGCCTTGCTAAAATATAAGTAATCACCATCCAGAGAAGTGAACGTTTTAAATCAATGCATTAAACAGTCCCACATTCCACTCCTTTGTTTTAGGTGGTGCTGAGGGGAAATAACTGGGAAAAACACCTTAGTCTTACTAACAGACTCTGGTAAGACAACAAGCTACTTTAAAAGCTATTTAACTTTCCATAGTAAGTGCCCTTCAGGTCCCGCGCATCAAATGAACAGGTAAACTGAAATGACAGAGTCATTTTTAAGGGGCACTTTTTGGTGTATTTACTTTGGCAGACTTCTCCCCTTGTCATCTTTCTGAAAAGCCTAGTCATCATTAGTTTTCTTTGGGTATTTATTTAGGAGGAATATGTCTATACAGTCTGTAAATATTCTGCTCTTGCACAGGACCTGTGAAGATTTTCTTATATGCTTCTGTTAAATGAAAAAAGCAATATAAATTATTTTAAAATAATTATCCGGAGTCACCTTCTGCTGCATGTAGCTTTAGTGTGCACAGCAGCCTGCATGCTTCTAGTGGAAGTCTTATTAAAGCGGAAGCTAGAACTCCATAATGTGACTAATTAGCAGTGACGCTCTGCAGAAACCACAGGCTGCCTTTTGAATTAGAGAATGTCAAGGAGACGGAAAGGATAGCTGTGTAGCTAAAACACAAGCATAAGACTCAGAAGTTGGTTCTTTCCTGCTTCTTCCACGTGCTTCCTGTGTGACCTTGGGCAACTGACATAAGCCCCTCTTTGCCTCAGTTTCCCCATCTGTGAAAATAGGGAAAGGAAGTGATATTTACTTTCCTCAAAGATAGGCTGTAATAGCTTTATCATCATAACCTGATACTGCTACTTTTACTGACCTTAGTAAATCTTTGCTTGCTAAAAAGAAGTGTAAGCTCCAGAGCTATAAGACTTAAAGAGAAAAGAACTTCTGTGCTCCCTGTATAGGAGAAAGGGAAAATGCTAGTTCTGGTCATCTTCATTTAAATATTATAATTTCATCCCAGTTCAGTTCTGTCCACTGTTTTATGTTATATTATTTGGCATTTGTTTGTTCTGGCAATTATATGTGAGTGTATTTGTCCAAGGAGGCACACATGTGAAAAGTATAGCCTGGGGATAGTGGGTCATCCTTAGCTGACAGGCAGTGGCCTCTGATTGGGTAGGAACCCCATATTCAACAAGAAGGTGAAAGAGTTTATTAATGAGATTAGAGACTGTGTAGAAAATGATAGGCATACTATCCCAGGGCCTTGCTTTGGGTTTTCTACCCAGAAGTTCTGAACCTAGTGTGGGGCCCGACCTAATAGCAACAGAGCTCATAGAGCTGACTTTGTAGAATCGGAATCATCTGTAGCTTAACTGCCAGAGCCAGGACCTGATAATAACAGGCTTTAAGGAATCAGTTTTACAGAACCCATCCTGGCAGTAGCATACATGGCTAACCTTGCTTTACAGAATCTAGCCTAGCATCTATAGATCAAAGTCAGAGCTAGTGGTGTAAACTTCAGTGGACTGCTGAGGACAGACTTAGGTTAGCCATATGCTGGTGCCCACTTGACCATCACTGAATTTCATTATGTTTTGAGAGTGAGATTTAGGTTTATGTGGGTGGGTGTTTCAAGAATAAGAGTTGTGGACCCAAACAAAACTGGAGCCAGTGGTGCTGGATATAGATTTGCAGGGGGTGCTGCCACACCCCCTGGCTTGAAGTAGTAAGAACAAACACTAAATACATGGTTTCCATAGTTTCCATCATTAGCACCTTGTAGCGAGGTGATGACTCACTGGTGCGGCGCCTCCTGTTGGTCATCCAGGGAATTAGCTTGTCCAGCCTTTGGAGCACCCTCTGCAGGCCGGTGTCCCACCTTTCCACTGACCCCCCATGTCCCTCCCAGACCCCAGTGCCCCTTCTGCCAGGGTTCTGCCCCTGCAGTCTCTCACGGTCTCCCCTCCCCAGGGAACCCCCAACCCCCTGTCCCCAGCTCACCTCAGTCTTTGGCTACTGCCAGTCACCCTCTAGCCCCTGCTCACTGGGACAGACTTCAGTGTAAGTGCCACTCATCATCAGCAAGGAGTGTTTGGACTTGATGCCTTTGCCTACCATTGAGCTGCCCCTCTGCAACCCCAGTACCTTCTTGGCCTTGAACAAGGCCTGCAGCCTGGTGGTTTTCCAGGCTGGAGCTCCCCAGCCCCTCTGGCCTTTCCCCAGCCTGGCTCCAGTCTAGGTACCCTGCTCAGCTCCTAGCAGCCAGGCCCATCCCTCTCAGCATCTGGAGAGAGACTTTCTGAGCTCCAGCCTAGCAGCCCCTTTATAGGGCCAGCTGTGGCCTGACTGGGTTGTGGCCCAGCTGCAGCTGCTTCTCCAATCAGCCCAGGCTTACTGGTTCCCCACCACAGCCTTCTCCAGGGCTGTTTTAAGCCCTTCAGGGCAGGAGGGGGGTGACCACCCTGCTACACACCTGCACTATTAAAAATTGTTCCTGTAACCTTGACTGGGACTATGGTGTTGGCCATGCCTTTTGCACACTATGTAGGCTCTGATCATTATTGACAATATGTGGTTATGGATTTTTCCCAGTTAAATGGACTTTGAGGTTTCATGTTCCCAGAAATATTTGCTTGCAAGTAAGGAAGAAACACTTATTAACATTTAGATTTGTGTTAAAATTTTCATTTCTTAATCCTGGGAATGGATAACATTTTAGGTGGGGACTTTAAGTCAATCACTTTATATATTTATTTAAAAGGCCCCCTAGACAGCACTGAATCTGGCCCCTACTACTGCTAGTAACACGTGGCAGGAGGATTACACAAGCACTTGCAACAGTTTTGTGGCTGATGTAAATATTTTTTCTGTCAAAGTTTCCTAGAATTATAGGAAAAATGGGATGGGGAAAGGTGTGGTTGATTTGTTTTTTCTGTTGATCACAAGGATCCTTAGCAAAACTGAATCTGAAACAGAGAATAAGAGTGAGAACGAGTAGCCAGATATGGGGGGCAAATAGCTCAGGCTGAATCAGACGATTGAAGTGTGATTCTGTTATACAGTCTTGTAGGTGAAAAGTCAAGTTAAGGACTCCAGCCCCCACCAGACAGCAAGAAGATGGGGGGTTATCACAGGGTGACTTTAGTTCAGTGGTTTTCAATCTATGGTCTATGGACTCCTGGGGGTCCATCGACTATGTCTAAGGGGTCCACGAAAGATTGTTGTTACCATAGAACAGTGGTTTTCAAGGGTGGTTTGAGGATCCCCTGTGGTCTGCAGACTGTGTCTAAGGTTTCCAAAGGGCTCAAAACCTCTATTTGAAATGTTTTAGGGGTCTGCAAATGCAAAATGTTGGAAACCACTGATTTAGTTTATTCTTTAAATAACACTAAATACATAATTTTTCTAGGTATTTTTAATCCAATAAGCCATTTACTATAGTATGTACAATAACAGACCCAAAAGTGGCAATTCTTCAACAAAAAAAAAATCTTCAAAAACAGACTCCAATATGAAACTGTAGAACTGGAATTAATTTGCAAACTGGACACCATCAAACTAGGCCTGAATAAAGACTGGGAGTGGTTGTGTCATTACAAAACCTAATTTCCCCCATACTAATTTCCCCCTACTGTTACTCACACCTTCTTGTCAACTGTTTGAAATGAGCCACTCTCATTATCACTACAAAAGTGATTTTCTTTCCCTTGGTATCCTACTGTTAATTGAATTGTCTCATTAGACTGACCTCCCACTTGGTAAGGCAACTCCCATCTTTTCATGTGCTGTGTATTTATATCTGCTACTGTAGTTTCCACTCCATGCATCTGATGAAGTGGGTTCTAGCCCACAAAAGCTTATGCCCAAATAGATTTGGTAGTCTCTAAGGTGCCACAAGGACTCCTCGTTGTTTTTGCTGATACAGACTAACATGACTACCACGACTACCACTCTAAATCCTAAATCATATACAGTATGGGATGATGATTCTAGGTTAGAGAAAATGCTATTTTTTTCCATACTATAATCAAGCCCTAATATACAGATATACAGAGATTTGGATTCATTAGGATTACATTTTTTTTTCACTTGGAGTTTCTCTCATACCTTCAACTCATATGGCTCCCAATGAATGGCCTCCTTTAGCTTGTGCTAAATTAATTAAAGGGAAAGGAGGGCTTTTGGTGTCTAGGAGTGCTTTTGCTGGTTCAGTGGCACAAAGTCACAATACATTTCAGGAGGAACAAAAGAGAAAAGACAAGAAAAATAAAGCGTGTTTCAGATGATTGGAGGGACCTATCAAGTTGAGAAATGAAAGAAAAATAATTGCTAGGAAGTAAGTTTTCTCAGTAATGTTCCAACTTGGGCATTTATGGTGAAGCCACTGAAGGCTGAGATGACATCCGATAATAATGTTTTGCTAGAAAGGCAGGTCTAGGTCATTTCTACATTCAGCCTGGACAAATCTGATTGACTGTGACAGACAGTGCTGGGTAATTGCTCTAATCACTCCGGTAGGCACTGTACCTTGGCCCAGCAAACGAATGATGCAGTAACTGGCTTCAGAGGCTTGCCGCCCCTTCAACCTGACATCTTTGACAGCAGTGCTTTCATTTTAATGGGAGGGTTATTTGGAGTTGCTGTCATTCAACAGGGGCGAGACGAGAAGGAGCCCAATGAGTATTCCTAAGTTGGCTGTGGATAAGGGCCTCATTAAAGTGCTCAGGAGTGCTTATTTGCAGGTTGACTTGCTGTGATGATCAGTTGGTGGAAAACTATAACAATGAGAAGCGCAAAAACATGTCATAGAGAATCCGCTGCAGGTTTGTGCTTCTATAGAATAGCGAACAATTAGGATGGTGTGTCATCAAAACTTTCATGTCAACAAAGCAACACATTCGCTTTAAATGAGACAAAGTCAAATCTACTTAAAGGAAACTGAAACAGGAACTTTCTTCCAAACTACATGCCACGTTCAGGATGCCAGATTGTTTTAGAGGGATGTGCAATGAAACATGCCATTTTGGCCTAACTCCCTCCACTCCTTCTTGCCTATTTCTTCCTGCATGTGTGCGTACTGCCCTCATGTACAAACAACTTTATGGGAAACCTATTTTCTCCTAGAAAGCACAAGAAATTTGAGCAAGTATCCTGTAATGTTTCCATCTTTCCTACTGCAGTATGCTTTCAGAATGACCACTTGAGAAAGGGCAATTCCTTTGCTGAAGCCTAAAGGACCTGTTATATTTTTGAGAAACTCAAAGTACACTAACCCCATGCTCCCAGCTATACAGTGCCTGCGGAAGTAAAACATGCTCAGGACTCTCTGTACCTTGCAGAGGCTGATGTGCACATTAACTCATTGATATGAACTTGGGCATCTGGTTTGCTGACTGCCACAAGACACATCTGTCTAGCAAATATCATATAGTACATGATTTTACTGCCTGCTCTCTTGGTATCAAAAGCAAACTCTGTGCTTGCTGGGATACACTCCCCAGTGTTTCATATATAAACACGAAGTGAATTGTCATTGAAATATATAATGTATGCTTCTATTGTGGGAGTTAAAACACATGGGTGAATCGCCTCTGGGGCACTAACACATGGCAGGACTGGACTCCATTAACAACATAGTGTTCTCCAATGGAACAAGACCAATAGATAATACTAAGTGGATATAAGTAAAAGGGATCCTTTGGTTTGTTTGTCTCTATTTATTTCTATTTTTATATGTGATTTTCCTGCTCTGGAAAGGTCTATTTGACCTCCACAAAGTGGGTTGATTTTCTTAAGACTCTAAAGATAAGGGAAGGGCTACAAAGACAAAAGGGTTAACTTAATTTTTCAGGACAAATAAAAAAGGACAGGGATAGGACTCAATAGTTCTGGTGACTGAAGTCCTCTATTTAGCCACAGAACCGGTTCATCATGGATGTCTGGTAATTTAAGTTCCACACATCATCCTGCCAATGTACATCAACCCAAAACTGAGGGGACCTCTAGTAAGCGAGGCCACCCAGAGAGGGGGGCAAGTGGGGCAATTTGCCCCAGGCTCCAGGCCCCACAGGGTCCCCCACAAGAATATAGTATTCTATAGTATTGCAACTTTTTTATGGAAGGGGCCCCCGAAATTGCTTTGCCCCAGGCCCCCTCAATCCTTTGGGCAGCTCTGCTAGTAAGGGCAAGGTGGTTACTCAATCTCCATGTTCACTCAGGCCTTGGACTCTCTAATGAGATTGCCAACAAGAGCGTCAGTTACTGCCAATTATGGTGGCAGTTTTGCATTGTAGACACATCTTCACTGGGTACTGGACTGAAGCCACCACACTTACTTTGTGTAGGACACCAAAAATAAGTGTGTTACTCTTCTAATTTTCATGTTTTTAATTAATATAAGGGCCAAAGTGTGACTAATTTTGGAGTGGTTGCAAACAGGGAGGAAACAGCACATCAATATCCCTGCTTGTGTCTTCAGTACAGGAGCTGACAACAATCAAAGCCCCTGCACTTTTTAAATGTTTGGATGTTTATCTCAACTACCTGAACATCTTTGCCTTGGGAATCTCATGAAAACAGGCTTTCCTAAGAGACCTCAGTACTTCTTGGGTTTGGATGAATCACAAATCCAGTAACTCCTATAATTTCAGTTATATGCTGTGTTCCTCACTTCTTGTGCTAAAATGCAATGTAGAATCTTAGAAATGTAGAACTGGAAGGTACCATTTGAGGTCATCTAGTCCAGCCCCCTGTGCTGAGGCAGAACCAAATATACCTCAACCTGACAGGCGTTTGTCTAACCTGTTCTTAAAAATCTTTAGTGATTGAGATTCCAGAACCTCACTTGGAAGTCTATTCCAGTGCTTAACTACCTTTATAGCTGAAATGTTTTTTCCTAATAGCTAACCTAAATCCCTTTCTGCAGATTAAGTCCGTTACTTCTTGATGTACTTTCAGTGGACCCGAAGAACAATTGATCACTGTCCCTCTTTATAGCCTTTAACGTGTATGAAGACTGTTATCATGTGCCTCCTCATCTTCTTTTCTCAAGAGTAAACATATCCTGTTCTTTCAACCTTTCCCCATAGATCAGGTTTTCTAAACCTATTATCATATTTGTTGGCCTTCTCTGGACTTTCTCCAGTTTGTCAACATCTTTCTTAAAATGTGGTGCCCAAAACTGAACACAGTACTCCAGCTGTGGCCTCATCAATGCTGAACAGAGTCAGACAATTACCTCCCATGTCTTACATATGACATTCCTCATAATATGTCCCAGATTGATATTATTTTTTGCAACTACATCACATTGACTCATATTGTATTTATGATCCACTATAACACTCAAATCCTTTCATCAGTACTACCTCCTAGCCACTTACTCTCCATTTGGTAGCTGTGCATTTGACTTTTTCCTTCCTAAGTTAAGTACTTTGCATTTACTTTACTGAATTTCATCTTGTTGATTTCAGATTAATTCCCCAATTTTTCAAGGTCATTTTGAATTCTAATCTTGTCCTCCAAAGTGCTTGCAACCCCTCCTACCTTGGTGTCATCCACAGATTTTAGAAGCATACTCTCCACTCTATTATCTATGACAAGTCATTAATGAAAATACTGAGTAGTGCCAGATCCAGGACTGATTCCTGTAGGACCTCACTAGGTACGTCCTCCCAGTTTGACAGAAAACCATGGATAACTACTTTTGATATGATCTTTCAATCAGTTTTGCACCCAACTTATAGTAATTTCATTCAGACCACATTTCCCTAGTTTGCTTATGAGACTGTCTTATAGATTCACAGACTTTAAGAACAGAAAGGACCGTTGTGATCATCTAGTCTGACTGCCTGCATTGCAGGCCACAGAACCTCACCCACCCACTCCTGGAATAACCTCTGACTGAGTTACTGAAAATCTCAAATCATGATTTAAAAACTTAAAGTTACAGAGAATTCACCATTTACTCTAGAACAACCCAGCAAATGCCCTGTGTTGCAACGGAATGTGAAAAAAACCCAGTCCCTCTGTCAATCAGACCTGGAGGGAAATTCCTTCCCAACCCCAAATATGGCAATGAGTTGAACCCTGAGTATGTCAATAAGACCCACCAGCCAGACACCTGGGAAAGAATTCTCTGTGGTAACTCAGAGCCCTTCCCATCTAGTGTCCCATCTCTGGGTATATTTACTACTAACAGTCGCAGATGGGCCACATGCTATTGTCGGTAATCTCATCATCGCTTCCGTACATTTATTAAGTTCAGCCTTGAAACAGGTTAGGTGTTTTGCCCCCACAGCTCCTCTTCAAAGGCTGTTCCAGAATTGACTCTTCTGATGGTTAGAAACCTTCATCTAATTTCAAGCCTTGAATCTGTTCATGGCCAGTTTATATCCATTTGTTCTTGTGTCAACATTGGTGTTAAGTTAAATAATGCCTCTCCCTCCCTGGTATTTATTTCTCTAATGTATTTAAAGATAGCAATCATATTTCCCCTCAGTCTTTGTTTGGTTAGGCTAAACAAGCCAAGTTCCTTGAGTCTCTTCTCATAAGGTACATTTTCCATTCCTCCGATCGTCCTTGTAGCCCTTCTCTGCACCTGTTCCAGTTTGAATTAATCTTTCTTAAACATGGGAGACCAGAACTGCACCCAGTATTCCAGATGAGGTCTCACAACTGCCTTGTATAATGGTGTAGTGGTTTGGTGTTTGTCCCTCTCCCTCTGTCTTGGAGGGAAGCCACTCCGCTTCACTACGTCACAGCGGTCAAAGTTAAGTAGCAGAGGAATTAGCAAATCAACAGTCTATAGCCCTGGCCCTTTGGGCAGGGCAGAGCAATAAGCAAACACAGGCTATCTAGAATAAGGTAGGGAGACTGCTACCCCCAGGGGTGAGACTGGCAGCCAGGGGCAGGATGGCCCACACTCACCCTGCTTCACTGGGTCCCAGCCCAGGGCAGTGAAAGTGGCAGAAGGCTCTGCCACTGGGTCAGCAGGGATCCCACCAAAACACACTGACTCACGTTCTGACAGCAAAACCAGACTAAAGTCTGATTTCCCTAGGCTACTTCCTGCCATGGTCAGGGAATAGGCTCCATGGGCAAAGGGTCCTCCATCTCACTGAGACATTCAGCAGCTGGCAGTCCTAGCAGCTCCTCGGGATACACATTCGACAGCAGTGAAGGTAGCTCCTCAGGGGGACGGAGATTGGTGCTGCTCAGTCCCTGGTTCTGGGTTCAGCAGCAAGGGAGAGGTGTCTGACTCCTTCCCTGGCTCTGCCCCAGCTGAGCTAGAGGCCCCACCTCTTAAACTTCCTGTCTTGCGTCTCAGCTTCTGGCACAAGAGGCAGGCCTGGCCTGGCTCTGCACCCCAACGGCGGAGAGTGGTCCCTCCCACTCTGTCTTGGAGGTGGCCACTTCACCTCACTACAAACAGTAATAACACTTGCCTATCTCAACTGGAAATGCCTTGCCGATGCATCTTAGGATGGCATTAGCCTTTTTCACACCCACATCACACTGGAAGCTCATAGTCATTCTGTGATCAACTAGTACTTCCAGATCTTTCTTCTCCTCTGTCACTTCCAACTGATATGTCCCCAGTTTATAGCAAAAATTCTTGTTATTAGTCCCTAAGTGCATGATCTTGCACTTTGCACTATGAAATTTCATTCCGTTTCTACTACTCCAGTTTTCAAGGTCATCCAGATATCTTGTATGACATTCCAGTTCTTCTCCATATTGGCAATGCCGTATCATCCACAAATTTTATTAGTATACTCCCACTTTTTGTGTCATTAATGAAAACGTTAAATAAGATTGGTCCCAAGACTGATCTTTGAGGAACTCCACTAGTAACCTTCCTCCAGCCTGACAATTCACCTTTCAGTTTGACCCTGTAATGGGTGACAACAAGAAGAAGAACTCCACATGGACTCCTCCTGAGGGTCGAAATGACAGTCTGGACCTATACACTGAATGCTTCCACTGACGTGCACAGGCAGAAATCGTGGAAAAACAACCCCTCGACTCATAACCTAAGTCGTGCAGAAAGCAATGCCATCCACAGCCTCAGAAACCGCTCTGACATTATCATCAAAGAGGCTGATAAAGGAGGTGCTGTTGTCATCATGAACAGGTCTGACTACCAAAAGGAGGCCGCCAGACAACTCTCCAATACCAAATTCTACAGGCCACTTCCCTCAGATCCCACTGAGGAATACACTAAGAAACTGCAACATCTACTCAGGACACTCCCTAACTACACGGAACAAATCAGCATACCTTAGAGCCCCGATCAGGTTATTCTATCTACTTACCCAAGATCCACAAACCAGAAATCCTGGACGCCCCATCATCTCGGGCATTGAACTCTCACTGAAAGACTGTCTGGATATGTGGACTCTCTACTCAGACCCTATGCCACCACACTCCCAGCTATCTCCGTGACACCACTGTTTCCTGAGGAACTACAATGCATTGGTCACCTCCAGAAAATACATCCTAGTCACCATGGATGTAGAGGCTCTCTACACAAAACATCCCACACAGATGAATACAAGTGTCAGGAACAGTATCCCTGATGATGCCACAGCACAACTGGCTGCTGAGCTCTGTGCTTTATACTCACACACAACTATTTCCAGTTTGATGACAATATGTATCTCCAGATCAGTGGCACTTGCTATGGCACCCACATGGCCCCACAATATGCCAAATATTTTATGGCTGACCTGGAACAACGCTTCTCAGCTCTCGTCCACTCATGCCCCTTCCTACCTACGCTACATGATGACATCTTCATCATCTGGACCATGGGAAGGAGCTCTAGAAAATTCACATGATTTCAACAACTTCCACCCCGCCATCAACCTCAGCCTGGACCAATCTACACGGAGGTCACTTTCTAGACACCACGGTGCAAATAAGCGATGGTCACATTAACACCACCTATATCAAAAACCTACCGACCGCTATCCTACCTTCATGCCTCCAGCTTCCATCCGGGCACATCCACAACGATCCATTGTTCTACAGCCAGCATGGGTACAACCGCATTCTGCTCTACCCGTCAGACAGAGACCAACACCTACAAATCTCCACCAAGCATTCTCAAAACTACATATACCCCACACGAGGAAATAAGGAAACAGATCAACAGGAGCAGACGTGTACCCAGAAGCCTCCTACTGCAAGACAAACCAAGAAAGAAACAACAGACTCCACTGGCCATCACATACAGCCCCAGCTAAAACCCCTCCAACGCATCATCAGGGATCTACAACATATCCTGGTATAATGATCCCACACTTTCACAGGTCTTGGGTGGCAGGCCAATCCTTGCCCACAGACAACCTGCCAACCTGAAACGTATTCTTCACCAGCAACTGCACACCGTACCATAGTAACTCTAGCTCAGGAACCAATCCATGCAACAAACCTCTGATGTCAACTCTGCCACATATCTAACACAGCGACACCATCACAGGACTAACCAACAGAATAGCCATTCACCATCACTGGTTCATCTCCCTGCACGGTCCAACCATGTCATATAGGCCATCATATGCCAGCAATGCCCCTCTGCCTATGTACATCGGCCAAACTGGACAGTCACTACGAAAAGGATAAATGACACAAATCGATGTCAGGAATGGCAATATACAAAAACCTGTAGGAGAGCACTTCAACTCCTGTCCACACTATAGCAGACCTTAAGGTGGCCATCCTGCAGCAAAAAACTTCAGACCAGACTTTCAAAGAGAAATGCTGAGCTTCAGTTCATCTGCAAATTTGACACCATCAGCTCTGGACTAAACAAGCACTGTGAATGGCTTGCCAACTACAGATACCAGTTTCTCTCCCTTGGTTTTTCACACCTCTACTGCTAGAACAGGGCCTCATCTCCCCTGATTGACTAACTCGTTATCTCTAGCTTGCTTGCTAGCATATATATACCTGCCCCTGGAAAATTTCTACTACCCGTCTGATGAAGGTGGTATTCACCCACAAAAGCTCACGCTCCAAAACGTCTGTTAGTCTATAAGGTGCCACAGATTCTCTGCTGCTTTTACAAGATCCAGACTAACATGGCTACCTCTCTGATACATAACTCACAGTTGTGGTGCTCCTGCTGCGGTCATCCAGGGAATTAGCTTGTCCAGCCTTTGGAGCGCCCTCTGCAGGCTGATGTCCCACTTGTCGCTGGAACCCGTGTCCCTCCTCGCCCCAGTGCCCTTCTCTCAGGGTTCTGCCCCTGCAGTACCTCGCAGTCTCCCTGGGTCTCTCTCCCTGGGGAACTCCCAAACCCGTATCCAACCTTGCCTCAGTCTTTGCTACTGCCAGTCACCACCCTAGCCCCCGCTCACTGGGGTGGACTTGCAGTATAATTGCCACTCATCATCAGCAAGGAGGATTTGGACTACTGCCTTTGCCTTTGCCTACCCCAGGCTGCACCCTGCAACCCAGTACCTATTGTCCTTCCCCAGCCCTTCTACACTCTAGATACCCATTCTAAGCTCCCAGAAGCCAGGCTTACTCCCCTCCACAGCTAGAGAGAAAGTGCCTGAGCTCCTGGCTCACAGCCTCATATATAGGGCCTCTGGGCCTGCTTGGGGCAATGGCACCAGCTGTTATGCCTTCCCCAAATCACCCTAGGAATTTGGCTCCTGGGCAGCCTTTTTCCCTGGGCTGCTTTAAGCCCTTTCAGGGCTGGAGCCAGTGACCACCCCACTACAGACCAGTTGTAGTCTCCCCTTTAGCCAGTTCCTTATCCACATTTCAATTCTCATACTAATCCCCATTTTCTCCATAGTTAACTAATAGTTTCCCATGTGGAACTGTAATCAAATGCTTTAACTGAAATCTAGGTAGATTAGAGTTACTGCATTTCCCTTGCCTAAAAAATCAGTTATTCTTCTCAAAGCAAAATGGACACAAAGATCAGGTTGGTCTGCCACGATCTACCTTTTGTAAAACTATGTTATATCTTTCAAAATTTGTTTCCAAGACCTTGCATATGTTTGAGGTCAAACTAATCCACCTGTAGCATTTTACACCCACTTGCACAGAGTAAATTGCTACTTAAGGTGCAAGAAGTGATAATATCAGCCATGTATATTCCGATGGAGAGAATTAGGCCTGTGCTCAATCCTTAGGTGTACTGAATTTATCTCTGTACAGCTGCTAAGAAGGGGTGGGGAGGAAAAAGTAGCTCTTAAGCCACCTTTCTATTTGATTTGTGATGGAAATAACTCTTCATGCACCTGTTGCGATTAAGCGCACCTGTATACCAACTATCTGTCCAGCCACTTTCTACCTCTATAGTCTGACATGACCCCCAACATCAAGAATGGGAAGGGGCCTTATCGATCCAGTTACACCAGTTGCCAACCATATAACATTTCGTATAATTAGAGGGGGATTACTAGCTTCTCTTTTACATCAGATTCGCTGCTTTGTACTGCCTTAGTGCACAACAACAGAGCTGGGGCAGATAGAACCCTATATATCTAATACATAGATTTCTTCATCTTTAAACCAGGATCTCAGGAACGTGTGTTCAGTGTGGAGTGAGATGTATGAGAGAGAACGGTTAATGTTCCATGGCAGCCAAGTACAGTTGAACCTCAGAGTTAAGAACATCTCAGGAATGGAGGTTGTTCATTAACTCTGAATGTTTATAACCTCTGAACAAAATGTTTATGATTGTCACTTTCAAAAATTACAACTGACATTTGATTAATACCTTTGAAACTTTACTATGCAGAAGAAAAATGCTGCTTTCCTTTTTTAATTTTTTAGTAGTTTACATTTACAGAGATCTGTACTTGCTTTTTTTTGGAGGAGGGGATCTCTGCTGCTGGCCTGGTTGTGTCACTTCTGGTAACCCAATGAGGGTGTGTGGTTGACTGGTCAGTTTGCAATTAGTGATTGTAACTCGATTCTTACTGTATATGCCAATTACCTGTGAATAAGTTATTTATAGTGGGTGACTAGTTACAGTTGCCTTTATCAAAGTGTGCATGAAGTAAAGTTATATTTGAGGATAAAGAGATGACAGGCACTTATTGAAGCTATTAGCTACTTGGAAGAATTGTGGAATCATTGTTATGATATTGGATTCACAAGATTTGTCCCCTTGTCTTAGTTGGGCTTGTTCTTGAATTTCTCTCTTGACAGGTATTATGAAGTGCAAGTCAGCTCAGGTTGGACTTATTTAGGCCAATTGCTAATGTGTCTCTTGCTACCTGACAGAGACAAGGTGGGAGAGGTAATAACATTATTGGACCATCTTCTGTTGCTGAAAGAGACGAAGCTTTGAGCTACGCGCTATGTCCATTTAAGATGCATTAAGAGTTCTCCTAATCGAAGGAAAAATAGACAGCCATAGAAGCACCACCCGAGGTGTGAAAGGACACTGATGGAGGGAAAGAAAGTTCCATAAGCAATTGGGAAGTGTCTGGAGACAAAAACATAGACATTTGGGGAAAGTTGCTTGAAAGAGATTTGTGGCTGGGGTTGTCCAGTTTACTGACAATCCACATCCCATTTAAGTAGGCATGGTTGTAAGCATATAACTAAGAACAGGCACAGGAACATAACAGGGGCGCACAGGAAGCTTTTTTAAGGAGTGCACATTTCAGAAAGCACAGGATGAAGCATGCTTTCTTCTAGCTTAGCCAGAATTTCTCACTTTTCTTACTTTAGGGCTGTTCATCCAGAACATAAGCTTTTCCTTGGGTGGGACATCCCCTCTCTTTCTAGCTGTAGGAATATGCTTCAAAATCATAGACACTCTTTAAAATCTAACTCTGCGAAGCCAAAAAATACTTTATCTATGATTACTACTTATCTATGAACCAGCCTTGCTCATAATTTATGAAGGTAGGATGAGAGAATGTTTGGGACACTGTAAAAAGAACACGTGTTTTTCAGTTCACTGTGATGCAGGGACTTTATTTAGTCAGTTGGAGCAAATTTTTTATTGTTCAGTTGCGCCAGATGTGAAGTGTAACTCCACATACATAGAAATATGGAGGCAGATTCCCAGCTGGTTGTTAAAACTGGTGTTGGCTCCACTTCGCTTGATATATAGTGAGTTGAGG